>NW_024884844.1:524553-734838 GCF_019232065.1 Centrocercus urophasianus
TTTGTGGTACTAGATAAAGAGTTGTGTTTCAATTATTTTTTTTTTAACCCTCAGGAACTTTTTCTTTGCTATGGAGTCCAGCTTTGCATGGCGCATGTCTAACTGTATATATGGTCCTTCTCTTATAAAACTGCTTAGATATAGAATAGCCAGGCTATTTTTCTGGAGTTTAGATCTAAAGTAGATTGAGGGTAAATGGGGTGTCTAAGCTAATCTTTCTTTGTTGTGCCTTGAAAAGGTTAAATCTGCAAGAGCCCTGGGCTAAATCACAGCACAACTGGTAGAACAGCTATCTTAGTGACAAGGGCTAGATGGCTCAAATGCTTAGAAATCTAGGCATGAAATGCAATTTATTAAGGCCTGAACTTCTGCTTTTCTGTTACCCTGGACGAAAGGGTAGTTCTTCCAAATAATGTGTGCTGGTTTTCCTGATGAAACAGGAGACTAAGCTATCTGAGTTACTAAATCAGTTGTGGAGAAACAACAGAAATGTCTTTATTTTTGCTTTGTAGTGGCAGAAGAAAGAGACATATGTTGGTTGACTTTTTTTCTGCATTGATTGCTTACAGTCCTTGTTATAAAGACTGGCAGTTTTATTATTGTATCTCCTCAAAGTAACAGTGCTCTACATAAGAGAGAGGGGAAGAAAGACTTCTGACTTTGAATATTATCTGTATTAAAGTAATTCCCACAGGCACTGACAAAATCCAGGACTCTTTATGCTGAGTGAGGTAGGAATGCAGGATAAGAGATAGCTCTCTTGTAATGTTAATATTTGCTTACGCTGTAATGAGACGAGTCATGGGGATGGGAGGGGGATTGGAGCTGAGGATCATGTGGGAGAGGCTGAAGTGCAAGTGGACTAAGTGATGTGCCAGATGTCACATGAGAATTTTGAGGCAGAATCAGGAGATTAACTTGAACCTCTTAAGTCCAACTTTGTGTACTTCATCAAATCTCTATTCCTTTTTTTTTTTTCCCTTTAAAGGGCTCTAATAGTGCCTAAACACTGTCTCAGCTCACTAAAGCTAGTAGCTGCAAGTAATTCAATAACACAAATGTTCTGACAAAGTCATTTTTAGCTTGTTAATTATTCCCAATCACACATTCTTTCCCCTTTAAGTGGAGCTAGATGACATCAAAGCTGTTTGAGGGATGGAGGAACACTTGAAGTATTAGCAAGAACAATGGAACAGTCTACTCAATTTTATTCCAATTCATTTAAAGGGGAAAAAGCTGGATTTTGGCCAACCTTTATCTTAAGAACTGATAATAGGAAATTACTGGAGTTCTGCTCTTAGTCTTGCTGTGTTTGTGCAAGCCATTCTTGTGGAAGTCTTAGGTTATCAGTCTCTGCTTTCTTATATTGATAGGCTTGAAAAAGACATTTGGGGCTGAAAAACATTGCTTGGAGGTGACAGTGGTCTCAAACTCACTGGGTTCCAAGAAAGGTTCTACTGCACTTGACTGACAGGCTGGTATAGAGCTGAGGAGAATGCAGTTATGGAGTCAAATATGGAAAGAAGGATCCCCCTGGGAAATAAAGGCTGCATTGCTCGAAGCTGTCTATAAAGACAGAACCCAGAAGCAGGAAGGGGAGCAGTAGGATAGAGAACCAGTATCTAGAGCATCCAACTAGGATGAAGAATGCTGCTGGGGGTTCCGTTCATAAGCTTCAGGACTTTACAGCATTCCACTTCCAGCTGAGCCCCACAATTCACTGGTGGAGTTGCCTTTTTGGTCCTGACTTTCTGAAGCCTACTAAGAAGTCATGGACTGTGTAAAATAACGCCTGGACTGACTCTGCTAGAAAATTGCTGTGTTAGGACTGAATCCTATCTTGAATTCGTTTCAGCTACACAAGTATTTTAGAACTGGATTGAGCTATGTTAACCCCTTAATGAGGACTTAGGCACACTCAGTAAAAAGGAGCATAGTGAAGTATGTTACTGCCCTCTCCTTCACCTTTCTACCAGTGCTGATTTGGTAGAAGAGGGCAAGAAAGTATTCACTGGAGAAGTAGAGATTTCTCTCTTTTTCAGTGTTTCTTTGATGCAGGCATATGAAGAACACCTGGCTGAGTCATGCAAGGCCTAAATGCAAGTTTAGTGAATCACCTTACTGCAGGTCTAGTAGAAGCTGAAGAAAAATTGGACAAAGTGAGATGCGACAGATCATGTTTTTGTTTGCAAAAAGGCATTTGTGGAGCTGCTTGTATTATCATCCTAACCAAGCAACTCAATCTTTGGGCTATGTTTTTTAGCAGGGGAAATCCAAAAGTAGATTTTTTTCTTAACATTATTGACAAGAAACATGCATGGAGAATATTACACGTATAGATATCAACGCCACTGAAATGAAAATAAGACTGTAAAGTACATTCAAGTGACTGAATGCATTTTAGTTCTTTTCAGATCAAAACTGCATGAAACGTCAACAGCAGAGCAGTTGAATTTCGTAGGTGAGCGGCATCACTTTATACCAATTTCTGCATTTCTGGTTACTGGCTCAGCTGTCACAGCAACGTGATCAAATCACAGCTCTGCTTCTTTTTCAATTTCATGATTTGCTGTTCAGATCAGAAGCTCTTGAGCTCCTGTTTTGATTTAAAAAAAAAAAAAAAAAGACTCAAGATTAGGTTAATTTTCTGAACGAACAGTCTTAAATCTGATGTCTACAAAAAAGGCAACCTTAAAGTGATAAAGGTATTCAGTCAATGTACTCCAATACTATGTAACAATAGGGATCTTTGAAATATAACTCATTAGGTAACCAGTGATGAGAGCTTGTGGATATGGAGACTGCTGCAGAATTCTGGCTTTAGTAAAGAGAGCTTTGTTCAGCAATGTTAAAAAATCATTGAGTTTCACAAGTGATATTTTATTCCAACTCTCCTGTAGGTTGTCACTGCAATAGAGGTCAAATCCAGCCTTAAAGCTCAGTATAATCACTTCAGGTGGGAATGTGGATATAAGGCTATAGTGGAAATGCTAAGTCACAGCTTGAAGCAATGACTGAGCACCTTGGTGGGAAGACAGGGCCAACCCAGGGCAGCTCAGGTGCATGCAGTTCATTGAGCGACCAGAAGGGGTGGAGCCAGGATCTATCCCTTCCCAGACCTTATTTAAGGGTAAGCAGTGGAGGTGAGGGGGTCTCTCTTGGGATCCTTGCCTACCTGAAGCCTTCTAAAGGTGAGCTGCTTCTTTCCTTTGTATTTGTGTCCACAGCTGTCATGTTTGAGCTTATCCTCACTTGCTGCAGTCTGGGGCTTTGCTACTACACTGCCACTGTTGTTCTTTCCGTCACGTCATAGTGTTATAAAGGCTTATCACTCTTCCAGAATTTACTGAGTTTTGTAAAACCCAGAATGAATTTCGTAGATTGAGATAGCATGCTTTGGAAAACAAAGCAAAACAAAAAAACCCACATACGAAACAGAACTAGGAGATTGGTAACAAACCAATTCAGACAGAAATTGTCCTCTAGAGAACAGTCCTACCAAAGTGGAGACTATAACACAGCTGTACAGAAAACTGTGCTAAGAATCTGAAGTTCTAGTAGGGCACAATTTGGATAGCTTGAACTTGAAGCAAATGCAGAAATCAGACAGGAATAAAATAGCTTAATTCTGCTCTTATGAGCACTAGTGTAAGCCTGGGCCTATTGCAAGAAAGCCCTAGTTTAAAAGAGACTCTATGACTACGCCAGGATCTCAGGATGATGCATCTCCAAGGTACCTTTTTGCATACCAGGATAGCACCCTAACACTGATATAAATTAGGAGGGCCCAGGAATGCTCTGAGCTAAATGACAGCTGTGGCCTTGGCTGGTCTTCCATGGTGAAGGTGTAGACTTTATTGATTGAGCACTAAGGCTTCACACCCATACCAACAAAAAGGAGACAGGAGAAGAGAACTGTGCTGCTGAAGAACCACTAGCTGGATCTAGGCAATGCATGGGGTGTTTTTAGACATGAGCATGGGCTCTTTGGAAGTGGATCTGAGCAAGTAGAAGAAAGAGGCAAAGTGCCTGCCGCACCCTGAACTGAAGGTATGACACCTAGCAGTACGGAATAAAAGCATCTGGAAACTGCTTGGAAAATGGCTTTGTGTTTGGTTCTGGATCCATCTGTGATTTGTTTCACCAGAACCAGTTTTTGATATGTGAAATCATGACCTATACGTTTGTCTGTATCTGAGAGTGAACAATAACATTGCAGCAAACCTGAAATAGGATTAATCTTGTTCCTAGTGGCATTTTCTCATCCAACAATTCTTTTGTCCTTAGAGTTAAAAAAGAATAATATTATCTTGCACCTTATTCCTTCCCATGGTGATGGGATTTTGTTCCAGTAGGCAATCTCCTGCAGAGGGCCACCAGAATATAGTTTAAAAAAAAAAAAAAGTTATTTTAAAAAGATCAAAACATCCAGAAGGAATTATCTTGGCTGCCCTTTAAAAATCTTCCTTTCTCATCTTCTTCCTTTCTTATTTTTTCTCATTCCCCTCCCGTAAAATGAAGCTTTCTTGGCAGAAATGGTTGCAGATCTGAAATGTATGAGCTGAGGACAGGATATTGGATCCTCGGCGGGAGAGAGATAGAACCCAGTGCCTCCATGTCTCCCTACTATGTTCAGCAGGGAAGTGACCACAGTGGAGCCTGAAATTAAACACACTGTTGTTGCTGTTAGTTTTTGTTGTTTTTTGTTACAGTTGTTGTTCCAGGGCAACAAAACTGCACAGGGAAGATGGAGCAGAATATGCTGCAGATGGAAAGAAACTTTAAAAAAAAAAAAAAAAAAAGTGTATTTTGCTGATTAATTTAAGGGCTAGGAATGATCCACTAGGCAGGCTATCAAACCACAGTGAGCTGGAGAGCTTAAGGCAATTTGATGATGTGTAGTTTATAACTCCTGTAGCCTTTCCAAGCTGAGATTTTGCCTAAAAGATAAGAATTTTCTTAATATATCGAGTAAATTTAGGACATCAGAACAAAGAGAAGGGGGAAGTGGGAAGAAATGCAAAAGATGTTGGATTTCAAGCATGGCCCTGGAGTTTCTTCTGAATTCAGCATCTAGTTGAGGTTGACCCAGTCTTCCATGCCTGTGAAGTTTTAGTCTGTGACTGTATGAGAAAACATTCTCTCCAGCACTGATGGTCTCTGGCATAGTGTTCAGGATCAGATAGAGGCTTTAGATATGCTTATGGTGGCTTAATGTAGGCATAGGTGGATGTAATGGCATCCAGATATGGAAATGTTGAAAATAGATTGTCCTCACCAAGGAATTTGTCCTAAGGGAAGAGCAAATTGTTTGGTTAGTTATGTTGCTGTAACGTGGCAAGAGGTCACTGCCTGTTAGTTGTGAGTGGATACCATGGGACCCCAGCTGCTTTCTCCATCCTTTTATTGCTAAAAACAATTGGAAAGACAGTCTGGCTACCTAGTTCTTATTTGGTGGTGTTGTTGTGAAAGATAGAAATATTTTGATTCCTACTTTCTGAGACAGATTCTATTTTGTCAGATTTTCATTGTGGTGGAGAAAACGCATCAGGTAGAGACTGAACAACTAGGATTTCTCTGTAGTTCCACAGCTGTCTGGATAGCCAGCCACAGATGAATGGTTTGACCTCCCTAGACTTCAGTTCTGCTGTCTCTACAATGGCAAAACTGAAATCAGCTGCTTTTATAACTAGCAGAGTGATGAGGACTATCTGATAATAATCTTTCAATTATTATTAATTGCTCTTCTACTTTATTTGCTTTTAAAGTATCTATAGTCTTGTCACTTTTTTTTCTCTCTTCAGTGGGTCTCTGTGTGAAGTGATTGTACTGGGACTAATCCAAAGTGCAAGTCTTCCTCCTGCCTTATCATAGTGAAGTGATTTTGTAACAAGTTATCAGCTCAGCAAGGCATGGTTGATTTTGAGTCCTTGGAAATAAGGGACGCAGAGGAAGATGGAGGAGTGGGAGTAAATGCCTTCTTTCTCCATGCAGCGACTTGGCAGTGCAGTGTGTTGAGTTCCACACGAAGCAGGATGCCCCAGACTGAGAAACCCCTCATCTAGGAGACTGCGTTTGCCTCCAACTACTACGCAGTGATTCTGCAAAAATGCCTGGACCCAGGGGAGTTTGAGCTCTCTCATATCTCCTGATGTCTGTGGTTAGCATCTTCTGTTCACTCAGGGAGGTGCCTCCTTAGGACCCAGCTGAGAAATGCTGTTGTTGCCTCATTCAGCAATGACTTGTGTTGCATATACCTCCCTGAGGCAGGTCAGGCCTGATGGGATACTGCTCTTATCCCATGGTTTGAACTCTCTCTGGTGGAAAAGGCATTATGTGTCGTCTCCAGTCCTGTGCTAGTGCAGGATTTCCAGTGGTAATCCATTAGAGGAACGGCCTCCTGCTTGCTTTTGTGTCCTGCCCCATCTCTATATTTTCCAGAAAATATAAGGGTGAATTTTACTTAAATTAGGAAATAGTTCTTGAAACACCTGGATTTGACTTTTTGAGGCATAAACTACTCCTCAGTGGTATCTTTTTTTCTCAAAAGCCCAGCTTTGCTCCTCACATAATGTTCCTCACTTACATAATGGATCCATCCTGAATTGCATCCAGCTGAAAGTCAGCCTTTGAAAGATTGGAGGCACATTAGCATTCAGAGATTCTCAAGGTGCAGAAATTTGGCAGCCTCAGTGCATGTCTTCACACTCCATAGTCCTCCCTTGAAAGGTGAAGGCCTGCCAGTTACTGAGTATTATTATACAATTAACCTTGTTGGGAGAAGTGTCCACACAATCGTGGATTATAACTGTAAAGCTTGTAACAAATCACAGCGTAATCAACCTCACCAGTGCTGGAAACCTTTCTGGGGCACTTAAAATGTCATTTGCTATGCACATTTTTCCCCTTATTTGCTTTATTATTAATAATAATACAATAATAATGAAAAGATCTTTGAGGAAGCCTCAGGAAAGGAATTTTATAAACATTAAGATGGAATAAAATAAGCACATTCCTTTTTATCAGGACATTTTCCATTGTAAATGGCCAGCTTTCTCATCACCCTGCCAACAGCTTTGCCTGCCATCTGTTCACTGATGTCATACTATGAAGTTCACTCACAAAACTGCTTGTTGGGAAGCCCAGGGTTGTGCTAGAAAAGTTTTGTTTAGGAATAAATATGCTGGCATCTCACACGTTTTGGATTTTTTTTTTAGGGTTTGTTTTATTTTTTTTTAAAGAATGACTTTTTTGTTTCTTTGAAAGTTCAGGTTGCTATCTTCACTATGCAAAGATAATGACCAACTTTTTCTGAAGTTACTGAAGCTTTTGGCTCTTTCTGCTATGGAAATATAAGTATAGGACATCTTGAGACAAGAGAGCCAGTTTTCAAGTGATGCTATATACTTCTCTTCTGGAAAAGAGACTCAATTCAGGTCAGCTTAGTTGGGCAACTGGAATCCTTTCCAAAGCCTCAGAAAATACAGTTCAAACAGAGCTGGGTGGGGAAAGAGAAAGAAAGGAAAAAGAAATCCACTTTTTGAGGATGAAGGAAAGAAACTTAAAGAGAAGAAATGAATGTAGTAATCAATCAAGCAGTCAGATCTCTCATCTCTCCAGTTTCTAGGAAAACCCAGAGAAATTTCTGGTGGGAAATTAAAATATTATGTATTTAACTCTTTCTTTCTCCTAAAAGAAAGAGAATTGTATTTGGAAATGATAATGGGCATGTAATGGAAATGATGTGTGTTTCTATAGCCAAGCTGAGCTTTGGCTGGATTGTGCTTTCCATCATTCTGTATCGGATTTATGCGACAAGGTTTTGGTGATGGGAGGGCTGCAAGGCTGACCTTTTTGAATCCAGAAGCTGCCCCATGTTAGACAAGAGCCAGCTCCAGCTATTCCAGAAGGGACCTGCTGCTGGCCGAAGTGAGCCAATGAGCTGCACTGCTTGCACTTCTGTGAGAGCAAATTTAAGAAAGGGAAAAACTCCTGTGCTGGAGCAGCTCCTGTAGAATGGGCCCCATGGTATGTGCACTATGTTGGAGCAGCTCTTGAGGAGCTGCAGACTGTGGGAAGCCCATGTAGGATCACTTTGGGAAAGACAGCATCACGTGGGAGAGTCCCCATGCTGGAGCAGGAGCAGAGTGTGAGCGTGAAGGAGTGGCGAAAACATTATGGACTGATCACAGCCTCCATTCCTTGTTCCCCTGCTGCTCAGGTGGAAGAGGTAAAAGGGAGAAGGGGTTTTCTTAGTTTACTTGTATTTTCTCACTGATCTAGTCTCTTTCAGTAGGCAGTAAATTAATTTTTTTATCTTCCTATGCTGAATATGTTTTGACTCCAACGATAATTGGAGAGTGATATCCCCATCCTTATCTCAAACCTTATCATATTTTCTTCCCTTGTTCCTTTGAGGAGGGGGAGTGAGTGTGATGTGGTGGAGCTTAGTTTGCCATCAGTGTAAAAACACCACAGGCCATCATCACCATTTTCCAGGTTTCTGAACTCAGAGAAGTAGACACTTTTCCCTCTTCACCATAGTTACAGCAGCACCCAGAAGCACTGATCTTGTTACCTCTGCTCTGCCCAACCTACTGCTTACTAAATGCTTTCAGTGAACCCTCCTGAGAGATGGAGGTTTGTACTGTCCAAAAATCAGGCTGGATAGCGTGAGAAGCTTTTGTCATCTCCATTTAATGAGACAGCAGCCTTGCACCTGTCCTGTACGCATCTGTAGAGGGTCTGCCATGGGATTTCCTTACTTGAGGAGTTATCTTGCTGTTAACATGAAAGGATGAGACAGGGATTCCTGAGTGGTCTGCATCATGGAGGCTTGAAAGAGGCATGGACGGACATGCTGAGAGCTGACAATCTCAGAATACTGTTCTTTTGTGTAGAAACATGAAAAATACTTCTGGCATAGCCAGGAGGAGTCTTTTGCGTTTTTGCCCTCCAGGACTCTGTTCATCCCCACACCAAATCCTGTTAACTCTGTGTTTATGCTATTGCCTGTCTACTTGTAGCCAGAACTTTCTGCTTTATGATTAGACTTGCAGCCTATTTCTGTACACGTTAGGCACTGAGGTTAGCACAGAAATGAAAAAGTAGGTCCCTAGAAGAAAAATGGAATAGAAGACCCTGTTTCATAAGAGGAAGGAGGGAACTTTGCTTGTTTTTTTTCTAGGAAAACAGAGATCAAGAAAGAATGGCATAACTTTTCATGACTATTGTAGGATCATTGAATCATTAAGGTTGGAAAAGTCCTCTAAGATCATCTAGTCCAGCTGTCAATGCTGAGGTTGGAAAGAGTAAGATGCCAGAAAAGGGGAAAGAGCTATTTGTTTGAAAAGTTTCATACTGGAACACACAAAGATAAATGTGGCCAGGAACAAACTAAAACTGGAGAGGGTTTCAGTTCACTTGTGAAGTTTTCTGACCTCCCATAAAGAAGAGTAGGGGTAAGTATGCAAGCCTGCCCTCAAGTGGAACTTTCCTCTATATGTGGAGAGAACAAGCTTGTTAGCAGAAGCCATGCTGGCCCACGAGTGTTGCAGTTCAGTTTGTTTGGGCTAAAGGGGTATAATGAACCCATACTTTCTTTTCCACTGCTTCACAAAACCAAAGTGTTAGGCCTTGACTTCTGAATCATCTCCCTGCTAAATCCAGCATTGCTGCATATCTAAATTGGAACACCACATTTGTAATTAAGTCTCAGGCAAGATCTTTATTCAGAAAGTGGTCCTAAAAAGCTTTTTTTTTTTTTTTTTCCTCCTGTACTTGGCCAGATCCCAGATCATTGAGGAAAGCAGCACAGAAGCTAAAAATGATTCAGTTTAGTAAAAAATGGAAAATGTTCCTCCATCAAGTGTGCATCTGTGTCTCTCTGTATATCCTAGTCTAAATATAGGTGCTCTGAGGGTTTTATACAGATAACTGGAGAAAGGAAGGTGAAAAGAAAGAAATCACTTAATTTCCTCTTGTCCTTTCTCCAGTCTACATAGTGTTTTCAAATGCCTGGGCTATTCCAGTTTAACCTCTTGAAGGCTTTGCACAGTGAAGCCACAAAAATGAAAGGACTGGAGGAAACCCCACCTGCAAAGTAGCATGCCAAGGAGAGGCCTTTCAGTTTTAATCACCCCACTTAATCCTGCCATTCCTAAACACTCTCAAAGGTTGGAGTTGGTCATTTGTTTTCTTAAATTAACATAAATTGGAATTTATGGGCCAGGTGATTCTCTTTGAAAAGGGTCCTTGTGTGCTAGGGAGGTGGGGGGTGGGACTGACCTGTCAGCAGGGAGCTTTTGGGCTACTCCAAAAGCAATTCTTTGTTGTTCTCTCTTCCCATCAATGCTACCCAAAGAAAAATAAATAAATAACAGTGCTCAGCCTTCTTTTAACAGCTGCTCACAAAGATTTCTTTCTTAATGCTTTTTTTTCCCCTTCCTTCTCTTGGGCCTTCTGATACCTTGGCACAGCAAAGGGGGAAGAGAACTCTAGAGACAGTGGGATCTTCTTGGGAAAACTTTGTTTTCAGCGTTCGGTTTTTTGTCTGCTTAATATAAGCTGGTCTGGGGACAACTAGGTATTGTTTCTTTCCCCAAGGAAGATCATATAGGATAAATCAAGGAAGCCTTGGGACTTGCAGTTTACCCCTATTAAATCTGACCTTGTATATCCTCTTTGCTGAGGAGGAGAAGCACGTTGTTTTCTGTTCCCAACATCAGAATAGCTTTCCATGGGATAAAAACTCAGAGCAACTATCTACACTACATACTGTACACTTTTAGTGGAGTATATTCTGATCTGTTTTACCTTGTGCTGCCTGGGGCTAAGAAAGGGAATAAACTGTCTTCTGGCTCTTCTATAAATTCTGTAAGAAGCAAAGGGATTAAACTGAGAGAGTCAGATTAGACATTAGGAAACACTTTTTCACAATCACAATAGTTAAATACTGGAATACATTGCCTAGGGAAGGGGTGTAATCTGTGTTATTAGAGATTTTTAAGGAGAAGTTAGAAAAGTATTTGGCAGGAATGCTTCAATAGAGCTTAATCCTGCCTTAGGACAGGGGATCAGACTCAACTGGTTCCTCAGCCCCTATTTACCCTCTCTCAGTTCTTCCAAGGATGACTTCACCTTTCTGATCTGGGAGGAATCATAGTCCATCTAGTACAGTGTTTCTACAGTAGATTGCACTTCCAACTGAACCGTTGTCATCCCTTTCCCCAGCTTCCTTACTCAGTCCCACATGTGGAAATGAGTATATATGCTGGCAAGTTGTGATGTTTCTGGGCTACTGCCTGATGCATGCCAGACCATGGGCCACAGGCTGAAGAATGCTGGCTGTAGTGACCTCCTGAGGTTCATTTGAGCCATAATTTCTCTGATCCTAGCAGCGCTCATGTGGTCCATCATCACGGCTCTATTAAAACACGGTAATATGAGCTTTGATAATAATTATGCCCCTAAGTCCCAGGAGAAAAAAGACAGCTCATGGGTGAGATTGACAGTCTGGACATATGACAAATAACATAAAATCCCAACCTTTTGGTAAACCTGCTGTTGTAATGCTTGCAAGTCTTTCAGGTCCAAATTTTCAGGTGTATTCTTAGAGGCTGACACACGCTGAGGTTAGACAGCCTTGCCTTTCCAACCTCAGAATGCAAATGCTGTTCCTGCTCAAAGACAAAGGAGAATATCTAAGACACTGTATGCCACCTGCAATGAATTGAGGAATCATTCACTGAAAATAGGCATAGGTGTAGATAAAAGTGATGTAATTATCAGTTATACTTTCTTATGCACATATATAGCCAGATTCTTCAAGTTTTTAAAAGTTTGAAGTAGCACATCTGATTATTAAGAACATCCAGGTGAATACAGATCAGAATATTGTGTACCATTAAAACTCTTATAGCCTCTTCTATAGAGACCTATCAAAGCTCTTAAGAAATGTTTGGCCTTCTTTATGTTTTTGGGACTTAATTCTGTAAGGACAAGTTTATTTTACCTGAGTTTTTTGAAAACAAAATCTGAAGTATACACATGATACGAACCCGTCTTGTTCTTTCAAGCATCTCCCGCCTATATGGCTGAGACAGAAAAGTAGTTAAGGGATGAGGTTAGGCAGTGAAAGTTAGGCAGTGAAAAAGTCATGTAGAAACAGGATACTTCTTACGTTTTTCCACACCTATAGAGAAAGAAGTCCACTTTCACCCTCTAATCATGAGAGACTTTTCCATTTGCTCTAGCTTAATGGTTGTCATCATCCAAGAGTTATGTTTGAGACTGGGTAGGTGTGTAGATATCCAGAGAGGTGATATAGCTCATGTAGCCCTTCAACAGAGACAGATTTTTTTTTTTCTTTTTTTTTTTTCCTGCCTGTTTCCATCATCTACCCTGCGGGAATCTGATGTATTCAAATAAATATTCTATGAATCATGGTTATCCATTCAAAGCCCAAGCCCTGAGGGCTCTCACTTCTCCTGTGCTCCAGTTCACCTGCCCACACCTGTTCAGCTCTTCGTTTGCCCTTGTGTTGTGCCCCTCTTTCATCTAGCTCTAATAGTTTCTAGATGCTCCGTGTGAGACAGGAACGATACAGAAAAACAGATCTATGCCCAGGAGTATGAATCAAATACAAAAAGTCAAGCCAGATCCTCATATACTGGAAATGAGTTAGTTCCTCTGAGTGACACAAAGATCTGCTTTTTATTCTAAAAGCATAAATGCTTCTTTTTTTTTTTTTTTTTTTTTTTTTTTCTCTTCCCTGCCCAGGCTTAAGGACACTTAAGTTACAGGATGTGCACTGTCTGGGATATGTTTGTGAACGTTTCTTCCATTCTTTGCACATCAAATCCCTCTGCTTTAATGCCATGATTCCTGGCTCAGAGATTTGTGCGCCTTCCAGTAATCTCTGGAAGAGCCACAAGCTTGAGGTTCTCCTAACGCAAGGTGACAAGAGGTGTAATTCCCTCTGTATGTTCCCGGAAGCCAGAGGCCTTTGAGGTCTTTGCATCCTGAAAAGAGTGCACAGGATGGTACATCATTTCTCCTTTGCTTTTGGGCTGTGCTTTCCTTTTGCTCTGTGGGGAAAACCTGGATGTTTCCCAAAGATAGAAGGAATCATGTATAGGTGAATGTCTGCAGGCTGGAGAGTGAACAGTACCCTAACAGGGAAGAGAGATAACATATCTGTGAGAGAATGATGGGGCTGATGCAAGCACTGAATCTTCGTGTTTGAACTGGAATCAAGATTATAATTTTTAATACATTTTTTTTTCTTTTTCCTGATGGTTGCTGGGCAATGCAAAGGCTAATGGAATATACCATCATTTCTGGAGCACAGGAAAGGGATTTGCTGACCTTCATAGAGGAAGGATGACTTTATAGGGCAGGCATTTGGATAGGACTCCTGGGACTCCTAGTTTTGCCACAGATGCAGGCAAGTCACTTAGGCCAAGTCTTTCAGAAGCATTTAATAAAGAAAGATGGAGAGTAGCTCAAAATGGCAGTCTCCACCCATTTAAAGTGGGAACTGGCTTGCTTTGGGGACAGCTGATGAAAAGGATTTGCAAAGTAGAAGCCCAACGACAACAAGATCAGACTTTCTAAACAAAGGAAGAAGCTTGACACCTTTGCAAGGGAAGCAGGATAGACTGATGTGACTGAAGGCCTGAAGTCACCTCCGTGACCTTTATAAGAGAGAAGATCCTTTGATGAATCTCCAGCAAGGCTTATTTTTTAATACTTTTTATCTGATGCTTGTTTTCCCCTAAGAAATAAGCAGTGACATGCTGCCAACCTCCCTTATTAGATACTAGGAAACATGCATGGTGAAGAAGTCATGACTCATGATATAATCTCTTTTGCAAAGTTGAATGCTGTGCAAGTAGTTTTTCTGGTGCCCAATACAGCGTAACACTTACATTTTTTAGCATTGACTAAGTAACTCTTTTCTAATGGGTCATCTATTTGTATTCAATTTAAAGCGTTTTGAGACCTCTGCTTATGAGTTTTAGCTTTTTCATGTCTCCAGTAACTGACCAAAGGGGGCAAAATTTAATCAAGTAAACATTGTTTCCTTAGCTAAACTAGGCAAAGATTTATATGTATGGTGTATGAAAATGTATGGTTGGTTTTAGTCTTTAGGATCTGAAAAAAGGCAGGAGGTCCCCCAAGACCTGCAGAGGGATGAAGTCAGTGACTAGGGAACATCAATTTCAGACCTCCTCCTATGTGGCAGAGCCTGAAAATGCAACCTATGTGCCATCTAAACACAGAGAGAGGAAGCGTTGTTTATAAGAATGGCCTTTTTAATTTGTGTCTTTTAACATTACCTGTCCTGATATAAGGAGTGTGAAGACTGCTGCATGGTTAAGAGGTTACGTCCACAGCCCAGGCTCTGGTCTCATCTGTAGGTACTCAAAAGTAACAGTCACCCTTCTGTGACATGGTAGATACAAGGTTCTTGGTACCTCCTCTGAATTTATTCATTTGGGATGTGGCTCTCCAGGGCCAAAAGCACATATACCTTCAGCCTCCTCATCTGCAAAACATGTTCCTTCCTTTTGTGCAAGATGTCCTGGTGGGTAGGATACACTCCGCTGGGAAGAGACAGGGATTACACAAGCAAGAAACTATCCTTCAAACTTAATTTGTATGACAATGCTGGCCTGGTTACCCAGGGAGTTTTCAAATGTGACCTCAGCAGGGTTTTATTAATGGATTTCTCATTTTGTTTTACTTCTTTTTTTCCTTTCCTCTAGAGCACCTTGGTTTACATGTATCTGTTTTATTCCTTTCACATTTTATACTAATGACAGACTTCCTGGGGAGCAAGGTGTCTTCATTATCTGATACCTTCAGATCTCTTCTCTTGGCCATGGGCTATTCAAGCTCTTTCATATGAAAGGGAATGGGAGACTGGGTCATGACATATTTCTGTCGTCATCACCACTGCAGCTGCATTAAGCTCCACATGCTGACCAACTCCAAATCATGAGGAATACTTCAAGGTGATATCCTCAGGTGTCCTGAGCTGGTGTCTAGATCAGAGGCTTAACTAGTGAGTCCTCAAATCAATACATTTGCTTATAGCTTCTGAGAGTAAGTGGCTGATTAAATCCTCCAGTGCTTGTCAGTGTTTCAGCAGAAATATACTGCTTAAGGAAGGAGAGGATAGGGAGGGGAAGGAGCTCTGAATCGTTGGGGAAAGAGAATATGTTGTAAATAAAGCTACATTCCATTAATTAACTTTGCAGTTACAAGGCAATTAGGCTTTGGTAATCGTTTTATCTTGAGCTCAGACCAAAAGCCTTAATGGGAAAAATCCGTCATATCCAGTTTTTGTCCAGATGCTTAATTCCACCATCAAACTAATCCTAACGGTTGTCAGCTTCATTCCATTAGTAATTGAAAAGTAGAAAGTGCTCAAAACTTCTCTGCTTCCCTCCCCTGCTTGTCCCAGCCAATGGGGAGAAAGAATGGAGGAGGAGAGGTAAAATACGGAGGCGACCATATTGCTAACTGGCCTTGTTAGTAGTTGTGTAAGAACTGTTTGGCAATACTTTGGAAGGAGATTGTAAGTAGAGGATTTTAGGGATTGATGTTATCCTCAGGTAAAGAGCTGGCATGAGGCAAACAGATTGCTTCTGTATTTCTAAAGCCTTTGCACAAATTCTGATCTGGCAGCCTGGAAAATAAGAATGGAATTAAGCTTCAGTTAGGCTTCCTGAGAAAGTGTCATTTTTTTGTTGTTGTTCCTATGTCTTGTGTCTTGACTTTAAATTATCACTTATGTCTTGATTTGACCACTATGGAAATGACAAAGATGTGGTAGAAGAGAAAAAGAAATTACCTGTAGGCCACGTGAAGAATGGGTGATATTTGGGTATTTGAGCATTCCTCCACATCCTCAGCCACAAGCTACTAGTTAACTCAATTATTTGCATAAATTTACATTGTATATAACTGCTGAGGTCACTGAATACTTGAATAATTGAACAAATTGGTTGGTTGATTGAACAAATATATTAACTGAAAATGAAAGAAGATCTTGGCTGAAGTGTGTTAACACTCATAACTTAAACTGTCAGTCATACTGGTTGTGTCTTGATATGAGACAAGATAATTTTGTAAAAGATTTTCCCACTCTTTCCAGATTTTTATCTTAGCTTGTAAAAAATTACTGCATGTCAGCTCTGTATAGATTAGTCTATATATTGCCTTGCTATTTTTTGAGAAAGAGAAAGAGAAATTGCAAAATGAGGTCCTCTGTTGAAGGTGGAGTTCTTGATCCAGAGAGGAATTTGAATATTGGCAGCTTCTGTTTCATTTAGGAGCTGCACCCTGTTTCTTTTTAATTCCTCATAAGCATTTGTGATGAATACATTCAGGTCCCTGCAGTTAATTATGGCTTTAACAGTGAATCAGCCTTCAAGAACCTGAAATACATCAATGCTTTCTTGAAAAACAACATCTACTTCAACTTCGAATGCATTAACACTATTCTCCTAAAATGAATTCTACTCACCTTCTCCCTTGTCATCTGCTTTTATTTTATTTTAGGGAATTCAAGCTAAGCAAACTACTGTTTTCTTCCAAAGAGGGATACACTGAAATTCAGTTTGTTCTCTCCCATACAAGTTCATAGATCTAATTGTCTGAATTCACGTGCACCTCCTTTGTATGTTGTAAGAAATAAGGCTTTCTGCACTGGGGAAGGACTTAGAGTCCTATGAACTGCGTTTCAAAGTAGCCCTGAGGACCTGGACTGAACAACAGTCTGTGGCTCTGCCTTCCCCAGCCAGCCAAAAGCAACGAATGGGAGAGCTGTGCTTATGGAGGGAAAACTGGTAAATGCTCAGTGTGAGCTAGAGAAGCACTAGTCATGGTGTCAGCCTCTTCAGTGTGTGAACTTGAAGAAGGAGAAGCATCCTCCATGCTGGAGAATAGAAAGTTACACTGCAAAGTGATCCACAGAGTATGGACTTAGTGAGCAAGAAGCTGACTTTTTCTTCTATTAATTTGTCAACAGAGGTCAGCATTAGCTTCCTCTTCATCACTTTTTCTGCACAAAGTTTCATTAGCCCTTCAGGGTGACAAGGCTGAAGAGGCTGGGAAGATGCACGTGTTTGGATGAGCTGTTTTATATGCCAGAGGCCGTGTTGTTGCTCTGGTTGTCCAATATTAGTGCTGCTAAGGTGGAAACAGGCTGTCCAGATCATTAGGTGCTATGCTGTAGGAATCCAGAGCATCATAGTGATGTGCTTAATTGTGTATAGAGTGTGAAAATCCTCATGTTATCTAAGTGACCCCACCCCATCTCTCAAGGCCTTGATATCACAGCTGAGGCCTGATAATAGCTAGGCTATATGGATCAGCCCCATATTGCATTTAATATTGCCCCTCTCTGATGTTTAATAACCTTTTCTAGGAAGCTGATGACCCAATACGAAAATCTCTCTCCTCTCCTTGCGCACAACACAGAGGTGATCATTGGAGACTTTAGAGGGTATTTATTTAACAAGGGAAACAAACCTAAACACAAAAAGGGATGGTTAAAAAAAGAATTTTTAAACAAACTCCAAGAACAGCAGCTGATCCTTCTCTTTTGTAAACAAGACCTTACTGTAATCTTTTTAACTCTCACCACAAGCCAGATTTATCTTTGGACATCCTGCCCAGAAATCATTGCACTTCTCTGCAGCAGAATAAACACTGGAGGGAACCGGCCACATGGACACACACACACAGCGGAGGGGAGAGGGATCAGGGCAAAAATGTTTTATTGCAATGGCTAAAAGAAAAAAAAAAAAAAAAAAAAAAGCCGTGAAATCAAATTGCATGTGGGTGGATAGCTCACTTCCTTCACGCAGTTCTTATCCACTGATCCTGTATGCAGCATGCGAGTACTCTAGCTCCTGTACCTTCTCATCATTTGACTCCTTAAATCACTGCAAATATATACAGGGGAAAAAAAAAGGAAACATGTCTTGCACAGCAGAGTTGTGGTGATGTGACAATCTCTTGACCCCCATCCAGAGAGCTGACGTGGCTGAGACCTGGAACTGCTGGGCGGTGGCCATTGGGTGCAGGAAGTGTATTCAGGGGGCTGAGGGGATGCAGATGTGTGCACTGCTGCTTGGATGTGGCCTTGGAATCTCTCCTTTGTGCTTCTGGCCATCCTGGTAACACCAGGAATCACCCAGAACTCTTCTTTCTTTTCTTTTGCTTTAAGGGCAAACTTCTGGGCAAGTGCCCAGACAATCATTGCTAGGAGCAGGAACAGTGACCAATTAAAGTTCCTTTGTGTACAGTAATGCTGAGATCTCCTCTACCTTTAGTAGAGAGAAGCTCACAGCTTTTCAAAAAGTTTGTATTAGGTGCTGTAATGGTTTTCCTAGTAAATCCCAACATAATGAACCTTAATATAGAAGCTGGCGGTAGGAGCAGAGTTATATGCTGGTGATTGCATTCAATTGATCTGAACATCAAAAATATTTCCAAATCATGCCACAGGTGGCCAAGAAAACCAGTGGCATTCTGTCTGTATCAGAAATAGTGCGGTCAGCAGGACCAGGCAGGTGACTGTCCCCCTGTGCTTGGCACTGGAAGTTTTGGGCTTCTTACTACAAGAAAGACAATGAGGCCCTGAAGAATGTCCAGAGAAGGACAGTGAAGCTGGTGAAGGGTCTGGAGTTCAAGTCTTATCAGGAGTGGCTGAGCGAACTGGGATTGTCTGGGGCTGAAGAAGAGGAGGCTCAGGGGAGACCTCATCACTCTCTACAGCTACATGAAAGGAGGTTGCAGCGATGTGGGGGTCAGCCACTTCTGAGTAACAGCAATAGAACAAGAGGGAATAGTCTTAAGTTGCATCAGGGGAGGTTCAAGTTGGATATTAGGAAAAATTTTTTCTCAGAAAGAGTGGTGAGACATTGGAACAGGCTGCCCAGGGAGGTGATGGAGTCACCATCCCTAGAGAGTTCAAGAAAAGAGTACATGGGGTACCATGGTCTAGAGAGTTCACAGGCATGAGTTGATAGTTGGACTGGATGACCTTACTGGTATTTGCAACCACAATGATTCTATGATAATCTCTTTTTACTATATTATGTGGATAGGTAAGCAGGAGCCTAGAGACAAAATTTTTTTCAACTATCCGACACTGTGAAACAGTGAATGTGTAGCAGGCTTTTGTCCTCTTACATGTTGGAGGGGAATAGAACTGAACAAGATTGATCAGGGAGACAGGTGGCAACATGGAACTGATTAGGAAAGAGATAAAGTGAATCAAATGCAAGTAGTCTGGGCACAAGTTCTTGCACTCTTGAAGCATGCACTGCAAACGTGTCATTAATTACTGATGAAATTCACTTGATGTTGCACTTGTTCCTGTTGCCAACCTGTGGTCAAGAGTGACATCATTTTTTCTGTGATTAACATCAAAGGAAGGGAAGAGAAGCCTAGGAACCCATGTAAATCCAAAGGGAAGCAAGCAAAAATGTGTCATTAACTCTGTGGATGGCATGATGAGGAAAAAACTTCTATTGCCACTTGTTTTGGGAGGATCTTTGCAGCTTTGCTCATGGCTCTGCATGAGTAATGTGGTTGTCCTGTGTCTCCGACAGTGGAAAAACAATAATTATACTGCACTGTCACATTATTTCCTTCCTCTTCAGTGAGTGAGCTGAAAAGCAACACAAATTTATCCAACTCCAACTGTATTTTTGTCATTCTTTCATTGCAGAGCTGCTGTTTGCATCAGCTTCCTGTTTCATGACAGGCCATTGATGGGGGCATTCTCTGTTTTTCATTCTTTTTGTTCCTTACAGATGCAAAACTTGGGGAGTCTTCACAAGCAATCTGGAGGAATGAGTCTGCGGTAGAAAGGACAGTGCCTGTGAAATTATTACTTAAAACAGAGTCCAGAGTCTCAGGATGTTATCCTTGAGTGACCTGGGAAGGAGTGAACTCCTTCATAGCTGAAGAGCATGTGATGTTGACTGTTGTCAGGAAACCTGCAGCTGCAGGAGAATGGCCTGAAACTTTTTAACGGGGAATCTTCTTTTCTGTTGGCATGCTTCTTTACTTTTAACTCGAAGATCTCTGTGATATTCTTCTTTTTTAGCACTTTGGCTTTCTGATTTCATACTGCAAAACAGATAATTTGTAACTCTCAAGATCTTACCAGTGCTTCCAAAGGATGCAGGTTGCCTCACAGACTTTTTTTTCCCCCTCTTTTATTTCTTTTTTCTTTTTCCGGCACATAAAGCTATAAACAAGCAATGAAGAAATCCATCCTTTAAAAATAGCTGGTGACGATCAGAGCACATGTTTTGCTACTCATGCAGAAAAGGCAAGCATCTGCTTTGAAGAGAAGGCTTCAATGGCTCCAGCAGCAATTTATAGTCATGAAGCTGTCAGCTTGCACCTGCACTGCAAGCAGCAAAGGAGAAGGGGAAGAGGATGTCTCTTATTTAAAATTCAGAGTTATTCAATAGAAATCATTCTTTTGGCCCCCCATAATCTTAAAAGGCCAATTTTAAAACTGTGGTAACAGTGCTGAGATACAGTAGGTAATATATGCTCTTCTGACACTATCTTGGACTGATCTTGAGAGTGGCTGGGGTGTAGGATAGGAATACAATTTACTAGTAATGATTAAGTTTTCTGTGGTGCCCTAGTCCTTCTAACCTCAAAAACTGTGGCTCAAATCTGTAGGAGAGAGGAAGCAAACTATCTTCTTCTTTCCCCCAAACTCCTTTTGCACCTTTCTTCTGCCTGTCCCCATATTTGTGCCTGTATCCAAGCCGCAGTGTCTGTGCCAACAGGGAGAGGATGTGAAGGTGGATTTCAATCTCCAATAAATTTCAGTTGGATAGGTTTCCTGCCAAAGAGGAAAATGAGCCCAAAGTTTCAAATTATGGGAGAAAAGCCCTAGAAGCATAGCAGTGACTGAGGGCAGATTTTTGCTTCTGAGAAGAACTAAGCTGAAGAGCTTTTCAGCAATGACATTGAATAAAATACCAAACTGAGGTCTGCTGCAGGAGCAGTCCTTTGGTTTAGCATCAATCTTGAGCTGAATGTTAATGGTAAGGCTATCAAGAAATAATTTCATGTTCTGTCAGATATTCAGGGAGGATTCAAATAGATTATCTTAGATTGACACACATAATTAAAAACTCATTTAATACTTAGAATGAAACCACTGCAAGATATTGACTCTGAAATACCGAAATGACTATGTGAGTGGGATTCAACATTTTGTTATAGTCTGAACAACAAACTATACATTCTGTATAAAGACATAAATGTCTTAAGAAGTAGTTTTAGCACTATCTAGAATGCTTTAACTTGTATGAAAATAATTCAAATCAATGACAAGCTCAATGAAATGGTCCAAGGTAGTCCAAATACAAGTCTAGTTTCAGGATGATTTACTCTTGCTGAGAAGATATTCCAGCAAAGCAAGTCTATTCTGTCAAGATGGCATTTGCAAATAAAAAAATACTCATATTCCTTTCCACTTCATCTTTTCTGATCATTGACCTGTTCATTTTTCTTATAAAATTGCAGATTCCTCTGTAAGGAGACTATTTTTCCCTCCAATTCATTGGAAACAAGTAAGTTGCATTTCAGTTTCTCTAGTAAAAAGCTTAAGCTAGTCTCTTTAATCATGCATCTCAGAAAATGTGACTGTTGTCAGAAGAGATTTCAAGCAAGATATTGCCCATGGGAGAAAATGTAGTTGTGTGCCAGGAACACGGAGATAGATTCCCAAAGGGGAAAAAAAATAGTGAAAGACAGAACCAGTCTCGCAGAAGCACCGTTATGCTTTGGTCTGGGAAGTGAAACACCCAACATACTATTTCCTCTGTTAACTAAGAGGGGCAAGGATTAACCAGCCCTTGAAAAGGTAATAATTTAAGCAAGTGGAATGCCAGCAATGCTCACTTTCAGGGGAAAGTTTATAGTGCTTATATCCTGTCTGCTTTACTTTAATAAAATGTAAAATACTTTCAAATAAACTAATGGACTAGGGATACATATCCTCTGGCACTTTTCCCCCTGTGTTCACATCCTGATTGCTGTATAATTCAGTATTTTTCAAGTGTAAGTTCAGTGTTTGCTCTGTCATATTTGGCTGTTGGGGGCTGGACTTAGCACTCAATCAGGGGAGAAGCATTGGTTCTTCAGAAAGAAACGACGGTGAGATTGGGAAGGTTCAGACTGTATCCCACAAGCTTGTTTTGGTATAGCTGTATTTCTTCACAAAGTTCTTGTTCTTCATCAGAGAACACTAAGGCATGTACACAACAATTCAACACAAAAGCAACATGTTCACTGTTGTGTCCTTTGTCAAAGATAATAACAGAAGTTATGGCTGGTCAACCCTACAGTAACTAACTGTTAGTCACGATTCAGCCCTTAAGATTGTTTATGTACTGATCTTATTTATTATGTTTGTGCACAAAAGATACCAAGGTGCCTTTCTGATAGCTCATGGAAAGGCCTTCAACAAGAACAGGATTCTGCAGAAATGGAAAGCAGCACCGGTGACAATAGTTATTAATGAGGGCTACCTATCCTTGGTGAAAAGAACTTTAAGAAAGCCTCTGCATTGTCAGATTTAGAACAGCTTTCAGTGGTTTGGGAGAAAACAAATATGTACTGCAGGTTGGAGAGAGTCTTCAAAAGGCCGTTGTGGGTCATCAGCTACTCACAGGAAGCCTCGGTAACTGCCTCAACTTTACTTCAGAGTCAGTTTAGTTTTAAAATCATAGAAACCTGAAGTCCAGAGTTGGAACCTAATCACTGAAGCATTTTGCTATTGTGTAGTGGGGAAATGTTGATGTTTTTTTCTTCTTCTCTTTTTATTTTACATAACTTTGTTAAAATGCTGCTCTAAACCATGTGAAACAGCATTGAAGAGGAGAGAATGACTTTGACTTTCATGAGGTCCAGGCTTATCTTTTGGCTGCTGAGAAAACAGCTGATCCAGTACTCCTGTTAGATACACTTGCACTTCCACGCGTTTGTTCTGTGCCTTAGTCTTTTCGAGCATTTCCTCTGCAAAAGTGATAGCCATCCAGATTCCCAGCATCTCACTGCAACATCAAACATCCTGAAGGGTCCCTTCTGGAGACTTTGTCTTCTACGCAGCACCAGAATAGATGGGCAGCACATCCACAGTGCTAGAGCTCACTAGCTGCTGATGCCAATAGAGAAAGGATGAGTTCTAAGCTATTATCTCCACATTCATCTAGTTTGGAGACTGCAGGATCTCATTGCAGCAAAGCAAAATATCCTGTGGGCAAAAAGAAAGATGAGAAAGTTAATCTGTTCTTCCCCCCTCTATCCAGTTGTCCATGTTACAGGCATATGATTTTTATTTAAAATAAATGGGAAAGCATGAATCTCTACTGGTATCCTGCAGGTCTTATCATTTTTTGTAAGGAGAAAAACCAGAACGGCTTTGAAAGGCAGGAGTTGTGTTTATTTCATTCTCTTCAGATAGCTGCTAAATCTCTGTGTACAGTGAGGCCAGTCCCTGGCTTTCATCTGGCTGTTTTGATGAATTAGTCAAGTCATTGGCATATGCTGGCAATAGGGTGTATGTTAAGATTGTTCCTCTGCCCTCAGCTCTTTACTGTTGTGCTTTGTTCCCCAGGTGTTCCACACCCTAAATTGAGGAATTTTGTACATCTCTCCTCTCGTGTCTTCATCTCTTGACATCTATATCCTCTGCTGGGTTTTAATAGCAATTGTGACTTCAGGCAAAGGGTACCCCTGCCCTGCCCTGCTTTATTGTTTTTCCTGACCTGAGTAGTCTTGGGACTTCTAGTCCAGATGTAAAGGTTGTAGGTTGCACTAAAAGAGATTAAGGGAAGAGAGGCCATGGGTATATGTGAGTTCTTTCTTCTTCTGTGACAACCTGAAATTAGATGAAGAGGAGGGCTGCTTGTTGGATGTCTTCTGATAAATGGCTTAGGGCTGTTCTTGTAGCAGGCTGAGCAAAAAAAAAATAAGAAGGAAGTCCCTGGGAAAGTCACAAATTTACAAGAAGATGACTTGGTTCACAAAAGGCCGTCTAGGCAGTTAGAGAGGAAACTGAGGTGAACTCCATATCTGATGATGACAGGATAATCTGCCAGTGTTCAACAAGAACAAGATTGACCCTTTTGTTTTGCTATTAGAAGAGCAAGACAGCAGGCAGCATGTGGGCACGTCTGTCTTTTATCATAGATAAGCCCATGCCATGAAAATGGAGAATCTGTGGTGGGAAATATTTTTTGTCTGGCTTAAGTCTGATATTTTCTGTGTTGGTAGCGATTTAGGCCAGGTAATGCCCAGCTCAGTCCTTGCCAGCTAGCTGTGTGTCTGTTGCTGCAGATGGGTACATAGGGTACACGTCTCTTGCCATTTAAAAATATGTTATCCAGAGAAGCCAAAATATAACTAACAAGAAAAAAATGCTCTGCACAGAATGCCATAAAAGTGTCAGCGCTTCCAAACCTTTCCCTGGTGGGTCACAGCAGAAATATCCATCGTTCCTCTGGGACACGTCTCCTGCCATCTGCTTCTCATTTATTTTCCCCCCATGCCACCCCTTGGAAGGATTCTGGAAAGAAGAGCTTGGCACCCATTACCAGGAGATTTGCATCCCATGTTTTGATTTGAAGGGTTCCCTCCCCTGAGGGAGAAGTTGGCATTATCCAGTGACCCAAGTTAAAAAAGGAAAACAAAGGGATACACCCAATTCTGCTGCAACTCCCAAATTGATTTTTGAGATTCAGGTGAAAGGCAAGCCAGTGTTTTTCCACTTGATGGCTAAGAAGAGTTTATCTCTGGGACTGAGCGGGAAGTGTTTGTCTCTGTGGCTCATTTGTTTCAAAGCTGGCTTGGCCTGGCTGCATGCTGGAGTTCGAAGTGGTTTTAGCACTTGTGAAGGTGACCTGTTGCCTCAAGGCAGCTCTTGAAGCATGAAGGCTATTTCCAGACTCTTAGGTCAGCCCAGGACTGTGGCTTACAACCATCCAATGTCCTGATGTGTCTCTTGTGCCAGTGCAGTGGTTCACTTGCTGCCTTAAACCAGTCTATTTCATCAAGTAGCACAGTAGAAAGTCATGGGTACAACCCTGAATCCCACTCCAGAATGGGTGAATTCTGGAACAGCCCTGAGCATCACTCTCTGGGAAAGCCAAGAGAACTTAAAGCGCTTGTGTGGCCCCATCTGCTCTGCTTCTGTCTCTTCTGCTGACAGAACTCAGGTATTCCTTCTGGACCTTCAGCTGATCACAGGTGATTTCCTCCAGAGGGAGCCAGCCTAAGTAACACAAGATTTTCACCTACTCTGTTCTGCCACTCTTTCTGCCCCAGAACGGATGAGTGTTGTCTTACAATTGGATTCTGCCTTTGCAATTTGCCATCCCTTTTTACAAGAGGCAAAGCAGTGGCAAACTCAGCCTGAACTCGTGTGTTTGTGTGTCACAGAGAGGCTTGATAAATCCCAGCACTGTGTGTAATTACACAAGGTTTTCCTGCATTGCTGCCAATGCAACAGTTCTGATTAGAGAAATGACAAAGGTGTACTCAAAATACAGTCAAATATAATCAGATCTTCCATCAGACCTGCACAGTTTATCCATGCATCTGCAAGGGAGGGGGATGTAACTTTTGCATATCTGCAGTCCAGTCCTTGTTACCTATTGCCAATGGCTTTTAGAATGATGCTTCTCATTAGGTGTGGTATTTGTATAGCCTTGGTTTGCTTCATTCTTTGTCTTTTGGAGGCATGATAGTTTTATTTATCCCTGGAATTTAGATCAGCATGGAGCTCAGCAGCCTCGCCTGTGGTCAGCTCCCACTATCCTGGCAGCCAGGCAGCCATCCTCACTCCTTGCACATATGCCAGCAGCTTCCAGCAGAAAGATGGAAGGGAATGGAGACAAAAGTCTGTCCAAAGTGAGGAGGAAAGAACACAAAGGCAGAAAAGGGAGGGAGCAGATGCTGTCCATGTGCATTTGCTGGTTCCTCCCAGGCATGCTGTGTTGAGCCCTCACAGCACATGCTGCATTGCTGCTCACAGGCAGCTCAGAGGGAGATGAGCTCTCCTTCACATACCCTCCATTTTGGCCTTCCCAGAAGCTGGAGTTTGGTCTCTAGCAGATATCAGCAAGCCAGGCTGGCAAAATACACCTCTCCCTCTGGCAAAGAAGGACTAAGCGTTGCTTACTGATCCCAGAAGGTCTGGATTATAGAGAGCTGCCTTGCAGGAGAATTAATTCTATCATCCAACAAGTGGTTATTTAAGTCCTTGTACCTTATTAGTGATCTCTCCCATGAATATGAGTGATTGATGTGGCTGAGATAGTGGTTTTCATAGGTACTGAGAAGCAGGGGTGGTATTTAACACAGCCAACAGATGTATTTTAGAGCTAGCTGGAAGTTGGAGCTTTCTCTCCTGCCTGTGCAACAAGCAAGAATCACTTCCTGTACCTGCCTCAAGACAGGGAAACTATGAGAGATACTTCAAGCACTGCTAAGTGCAAGCTGCAGGTCTACACCATTGACAGTTAGCACATGGCCTGAAATGTTTTACTCAGCCCCGGTGTAAATGATCCCCCCACTCTCCCTCTCTGAGATTTTCATTTTAGACCTGGGGGAAAATGAACTGAAGGAAGAGAGAATTCTTGGCAAGATCCATAACTGTCTGCCAACCAGAAACTGAGGCTGCAGCAAGGCAACCAGTTTGAAATCAGACTATCCCGCAGGACGGCACTTGGCAAATCCACTGGGATTTCATTCAAATGGCCAGGGAGGACAGGCTCACCAGATAATGCCTATTAGCATAGCTCAGCATCACCCCTCTTTGTGAGCGCCAGGGAATCTGTCCTTTATTGTCTAAGCAACCAAATACACGCACACACAATAGGTCTGGAAGGACTTGTGCTGATGACAGGGCTGAATGCTTGATGCAAAAGCTTTTGTGCCCAGTGGACTTCTGCGGTCTTTCCTGAGATAGTTATTTAAATGTTTGTTTGTTTGCTTTTAAGAAAAAGCTTTAGAGTTTCTTACCTTGAGCAAATACAGGTGATGATGTCAGCCCACACTGGAATCACACTTTTGTGTGAGTCTGCTTCTTTTGGCAAACAAGCTATTTCCAGGCCTGAGTCACCTGCCTTTAGTTTGCATACCACAGTACACAATGTCTGGACAAATATTTGAACCAGTGTGCTAAATGCATAGGTCCTAGTATCCCTTTTGTGCTCAGCAGTCAGGCCTTCAGAAAATATAGGTGCTATGCTGCTTAAATCCTTCTTCTCAATGCTCAGGTTATGGATTAAACAATAGCAAATGTATGTAATAATTCAGCAGAAAAACTGCTAATTGTATTAAGCCCTCGATGACACAAATAGCTTTCAGGTATGGAACCAGGGGTGGCTGGCAGGAATGGCTTTGTGGGTTAGGGTCTGTAACTGAGACTTGGGGGTTTCTCTCGAGAGAGGTGCAGAAATGCTGGGAATTTCAACGAGACTTGCAGGTGAGGAATTACTTTTCATTGCAAGGTCCCTGGGGACAGCCACATCATACAGAGGTCGTGAGTAAAACACAGGTTTAGCCCTCAAAAATTATGACTCTGTTCCTAACTCTTCCTATGACCATGTGCACTTGAGATAATCGTGCACATGTCCCTTCCAGCCTCAGTTTTCCCATATGGGAAATCAGGATCCTGTTTGTCACCCCTTCCATACACCCTAATATCTACACATGGCAAGTGTTGTAGCATAACTTAGTAGCAGGGATACTTTTGCTCCCAAGTGATGTATGCAACTCAAATATTTACAAGTGTTCAAAAGTCAAGTATTTGAAAATTGCAAGACATATTTTTCCATGAATGCTTTGCAGACATCTGAAAGAAAAAAAAAAACAAAAACAAAATTGGACATATGCTGTCTACTTTCGCTGAACATCATGCAAACATTACAGTAATTGCAGTGTTAATTGCCTGTCTAAAAGCCTTAATGACCTTCAAAACCAGATGCAATCACCTGGACTTATTCTTGCTTTTGTGTACTCTCACCTTCAAAAATATTAAAATGGTACAAAAAATCATTTTATAGAGATTTTATGAAAGAGAAGAAAAATCTTTTCCTGAGATGAACTTTAAAGCTGGTACTGACAGTCTGTTCAGGCTTTACTTTTCCTCTTGCCTCCTTCTCTGCACCATTTTTCCTTGTGTAACAAGATTATATGTTGTTATCATTTGAAATTGGACGTACTAGAAATCGGCTATCCATTGAAACTAACGGAAAGAAGCCAGATAAAGTTTTTTTTTTTTTTTTTAATTGAGTTCTGGTGACAGTGGTGTGCTATAATAACCTGCCCCGAAGGTCTTAAAGGAGAATGAGCGGTAAAACAGCAGGCTCAGATTTTGCCTGAGCAGATTTCAGTGTCTGCCTGGAGTTACAGCATGCCCCTACTGCAGGTTCCAAGCCACCGTGGTTACTTACTGGAGGAAGAGAGGGGGAATGAGGAAACTCTGAGGGTTAACTTCAAGGGGAGTGGAAAAGAAAAAAAAAAAAAAAAAAAAGAATCTTTTGCTTAGTGGGTAAAATCGGAGCATTTCTTCTTCCTTTCCTCCCTCCTCCCCAGTCAGGACAAAATAAATACTGTAATTTCTAATGAAATCAGGAAGGGGGTAATAGTTCCTGGAAGAGGAAGAGAGAGACTGCTAGGAGATCCCTGCCAATGGTGTTCAGTTACTACAGAGAGAGCACTGAGCAGCCCCAGGAAAGCACTTTGTGGGATGGATTCCTTTGGCTAACTCTGATTGAATTTCGCTTTTTCATCAGGCGACGAATTTTTTCACTTTCCTGCACTGGAGTGTGTTCCTATGGTGTGTTTTAAAGTGAAGCTGTTGCAAACAGCCCCATTCTGTCCTTCTCTTGCACGCCTGTAAAATGAAACGCCATCCCATCCCTTTTTCTCTTCCCGCTGAGGTGCTCTGGGGGGTATATTGCCAGGAATCAGCCGTGCTTCCTCAGAAATGTTAATGATACCAATCAAAGCCTTGTTTGCAGGCCCCACACTGAGCCCTGGAAATTCTGGGAGTCAAATAATAGGGAAGCCACCGCTAAAGATCAGAGGGAGCATCTGGGAGGGACTGTAGTGAGGACAGCAGCATGATCTAAGCATGATCTAGTATCTCTTTGTAGTCTGCAAATGCTGTGACTCCCAGCACTTCTAGTAAGTGATGCTGGAGCATTTCACCCAGTCAGCAAACCCTGCTGACATCTGCACATTGCTGCCCACTAGCAGCCGGGCTGCTATATTTCTTTTTCAGTTTAGCAGCGGGGGACCTGAAGCATGGTGAAAAAAAGTTAAGATTCTAATCTCCATTGTTTCACTGCAGAGTTATTTATCACAGTGGCTAGTCTGAATTCATATAGCACCTGGGGGAATGATAACCATTCTTTGTCAGATGCTGTAGAAACGCCAAAGGAAGAAGACAGACCACATCTTAGGGAGTTCATGATTGAAGTAGAAGGCAAGGGTTAAGATATTCTATGGATAGATGGAGAGTAAGCACAAACCAGGGAACTACATGTTGGATATTGCTCAAGATCGTACTCAGCAGGATGTGATGTTCACAGAGATATAATAAAAGCCATTGGGAGAGCTAAAAGTGGAGTCTGGATACCCTCACTCCTCTTCTAGCTTTGACTCCAAAGTGAATTTCCTCCCTTTTTTACATCCTGGGATTTCTTTTAACTGCAGTGCTCAGATTCTCTCAATCTTTGAAGATTCTCATTTTCAGTCCAACTGGAGCCATTTCTCCAGTTCAGCCTCTGTGGAGTTATCCTGGCTCATCCCAATGACTCCTATTTGGACAAAATATCTATTTCCAAACCTTTGTAAGTCATTTTCATGTGCATGAAAACACAGAAAGGTCATCTACCACTGTCCTGAGCTTGGTTCTTTATGGTTCTTTCTGGTAGCTGCAGGTGTAAGAGGGGAGCCCTTTCTTTTGGATCAGAATAACATGCTGCTAGATGGAGGCAACTCCTAGGGCAGAAGAATGATGACTTATTTTGAAAAGGAGGTGTGAAGATGAAAAAGAGCAAATGAAATGTGCTGTTGACAGATCTGTGCACTGTGGACAAGCAGTGTTTGAGCCCTGAGCTAACATGGCACTATACAGTGAGGTGCAGACTGGGGTGCAGTGGGATTTTGCAAGTCCTGGGGTAAGGCAGTGTACCAAGTTGAGTGGGGAAGGCAGGAAGAGAAGAAAGAAGGCATAACTCCAACATGCACGTGCAGTACACCCACACACCCTATTACAGACCTGAGCTTTGGGAAGGATTAAAGGCACACGCCGGTTCCATTAACTGAAGTAGAGAAGAGGGAGGTGTATGTGTAGAAGCAGCGAAGTGGGGGAGAGCAGAAATAATGCAGTGCATTAATGAGATAAGAACTAGACAAGGACAAATAATGTATCATTACACCCCAGGGACAAAAGGGCAGCATTTGGAGGGCTGAGGCTTGCACTCTAATCATCTTGACTTTGTAATGTTATACAAGTAAGGGCACATTCTGTGGCTTGGGAGACTTTGCTGAGTAAAACCCTGCAAGCCACAGAAAAATGCTTAAGCAGCCTTTTAAAGCTTGGCAATGTTCCAGCCCTCTTCCCTTCACCATGCCCCCCTTCCCCTACCCACCTTCCTCTCCCATCACCCCACCACCATAACCCAGCCAGAGAAGTGGGAAAATCCTTGAGACAGGCGGTCTTTATTGGTGACAATGTAAAAATCTTTAAAAGACAGTGGGAGCATTAAAGCATTAAGGCCATTGGCTGCATTCTTGTAAGTGATCAGGTTGGCAACAAAATATTTAAGCTCCCGCATGGCCAAAGACTGGGTTCAGTGATGAAAGAGGGGGTGGCTGGGAGGGAATGGCTTCTGACCATTGGGTTTGATTTATTTTTCAATGCAATGGGGCTCAACCCCTGCACACTGTCCTCTAGGTCCTGGCAGAGGCAGGGAGAGGACAGAGTCAGACTGTGTCGAGGTGCATCCCAGTAGGATGTGACCTTGGCACCCAAAGGCCATCTTGCAGCAGCCCTCACTCCCAAATGTCACCCTACTGTTCCTGATCTCAGCATGCAGCTTTCGCTGCTGCTGCTATTTCAGGAGGTGGCAGCCCCCTCCAGATTTGTCTGGAGCCACCAGCTTGTAATTTGAAACAGCAAAATCCCTTTTGGTTGAACTTCCCCCTTCAGGATAAGGCAGAGCCTGTTCTCTCTCAGCTGCACAGTCACTCAGCACTTCTTGGCTCCTATCTGCAGCGCCCCAGCTCTCAGCTTCTTAGGATAAGTGCAGCACAGGCATCTCCTGCCTGTACCAGCCACTCATCCCTGCCCTGCTGTCAGTTACAGCTCACTTAAATCATGGGGCTGACGTACACCACCCTTGCACTGGCACTGGTGATGAGAGAGAGAAGGGCTGCCAATGGGAAGCAAAATTTTGATGACATGAGGTGGAGCTGTGCCCACTCAGGAAAAAAAAAAAATAAGAAAGAAAAAATACCTCTAGGAATATGCCAAGCTGGGATATGAGCAGAGCTGGGAAAGAACAGATACCAGAAGTACTAATGGAGTTCTTCCAACCTGACTCCAATGTTGAACAGGTCTGATTGGATTAAAACCATTTTGAATGGTGATCATTCCAGATGAGTTTCCCAATGGTTCCTGCTAGCAATCCCATTGCAAGCCAGGACTGTTGTAGCTAGCAGGAGTTTCACATGTCTCTGTGCATGTATATCCTTAAAGGCTACTGCTGTTGGTGCTCTAGGAATTCTCTTGTAAAATTGTTCAGGAATGAAAAATAGGAGCCACCACTTTGCTATGGGATTGTGAACGAAGTCTACTTATGAGGTGACCAGGTTTCAGGTATCCAGAGACTGGACTGTAGATGCATAAAGTGTCTGCATTATTTTCTGAATGGTAAAACAAGCTCTCAAACATTCCACAAACATGAAAGGAGAAAGAAAGACAAGGAGAGTCAGACCTGCTCCATGTAACTACAAGTTTCACCAGAGTAAGTAATTTCAGAAGACGTCTGTGTATCTTTGGTCAGGAGAAGAGTGGCAGCTGAATTAATTATAAACTTCATTTTACCTGGTTTCAAACCCAGTGCCTTTTTCAAGGGCCTGTTTTTGCCTACTTATAGCTTTTGTTTCTCTTCTTTATTGAAGCAAGAAGGGGCTCTTTTCAGCTTCAGTGCAGTGGTTTATTGAAAATTTTCAAATTTGCTCTGTCTTTCATGGTGTGGTCAATTCTGAGTGCTTGATCTGTGTATGAACCTGTTGTACCCAAATTCAGAATCTCATTGGTTATATTTTTTCATTCATGATTTTGTGCACCTTGAAGTTTGTCTCTTTTTATCTTTCTTTTCCTTCCTCTCTCCCTCTCTATTCTCTTGCCATCGAGTTAAGAGAACATATTTCTGTTGTCTACTCTCTATTCTTATACTCATGATTATGTTCATAAGTGCTGGCATGCTTTCCAGTTATGTATTAAACATTGCAAAGAGCAGAAGAAATGGGAGTAGTGGAACATCACAGCTGAGGAAGGCTTAAATAAATATGCATGCATTTCCTCATGTTTACACTGCAGGAGGCAAGAAGGAAATCACTTGACGTGTAAATGGACCTGAAGGTGGTGTGGTTTGGGATGGTTCTCCTGTCTTTCGAGGATTTGTTTCAAAGTGTTGGACCCACTCCCGGAAAAAGTTCTGTGTCTCTTCCACATGAAATAACTTTCATAACTACCCTTATGGTAGAAAGCTCAGGGGTTCCAGGGGAACAAAGTTGTCAGACATCTTTCATCTTTTGCTAGTAGTGCTGCTATGGATGTGATGGCAAAAGGAGATCATTGAGACTAGATCTGTCCGGAGAAGAAGAGATTTTCCAACTATAACTACTTCCTGATGCTACATGTCTGGCTTCTTGGCCCTGATCCTCCAGGGAGACTTACAAAATACTCTAGAAATCTTTGCTGGAAAGTTAAAGTCCATAATTCTACGGTATACCTAAAGTCATAACTCAGAGGAGTTTCTTGGTGTGTCACATAATACACATATATAAAATTATAATTTAATCTGCACCTTGCCAATGACAAGACTTCAGTATCTCATAGGCAATAATTGTGTGCTGAGGGATGAAGACCAGCGCCAACCTAATCAACTTTCCCTTTGCAAACTTCAGCTTTCCTTCAGCAACTTTTCCCTCAAAGTGTGTAAATATTGCAGTGATTTTAAAGTTAGGGCAACTGTGCATGCCTTGAAATCTGTAGCTTCTATTTTACATCAAGATAAGGATTTCTTATGATGGCAATATGTAGATTGTTGCCAGATAGATTATCAACTGTAACATTAAGAGATTGCTTCTATCTCTCTGAAAAAAACTTTTCCTCTTTTACCTATTAAGAAGACATTTATGTAGACTTTAGTAGTATTATGAGCTTATTTTTATAAGCTGGGAAAGCAGTGGTTATCTCTATGTTTTGGCTAGGTGTTCCTGCAAAATAGAACAGAATTTAGTTTGGTCTTGCTGCAAAATAAAAATCTTAACAGAGACATTGATGTGTTATCTACCCCAAGTTAAGCTTGGTCAGATGTAGTCTTGTAGCAACAACAGTAATGGTGCAGGACTTTTCAAATTTGCCTTGATCACTTCCCTGTCTTTCTCTTGTTATGGTTGGGATGAAATTCTTTTATTTGAAACTCGCAGAAAGATGAAGACTTTGTATCCTGGCACACTACTTTGCTGCAATCTATCTAGTACATGGTGCAGGAATGAATAACTAACACTGAATTTTTTTTTCTGCCAGGAACTTGCATCTCCTGGATAATTATCCATAGCTGAAACCATTACTCATGTCTGCTGCTGTATGAAATGTACAACCTCTCTGTCCAAGATTGTTCACTGGTCAATACAAAGTTCAACTGCAGAAAACCAGCCTGTATGCTGCAAACAACAGTTATTTCCTGTCTCCTGCCTTCACTGGCCTCAAACTACTTTCAGCTTCAACAAACTGTTCTTAAATTTCGGGATGGATAAATCTATGTGCTAGTTCTGAGATATTCAAATGATGGGTTCAGATCTAGACTCAGACTGAGCAAATTTAGATTAAATGCTTGCAAATTTTATTAAAAAGCTTTGTTTAAGAACATTGAGAAAATATTAAAGAAAAAGAAGAATGCCAATATTCTCAATGCTTTTTCTTCGCTAGTAATAAAGCATGACAGAAGAGAACTGTAAATTAGCTTTTGTGGCATTAGAAGCTGAGAACATCTTCATTTTTGATGCACAAGCTGAGCATATTGGGTCTGGAAACAACTGAGAAGGAATAAATCAAAAGTCACCCAGTGACATTTTTGGGGGATAGTCATTATTTTGATGGCAGCCATAACCACACTTCAAAGTCTGTTTGCTTCAATCCATTTGGAAATTTTAGAACAAACATATCAAAGGGGGAGGAGGGCAGAGGAATCTTTTCGGTAAGTGACTCACTTCAGGCAAGATGATTTATCTTGTGAAGAGCTGTATGACACAAACAGCAAGGGATCAACAGTGAGATACTGTATGTGAAGTGTTTCCATATTTTCTTAGGCTACCAAGTAGCTATGTGCTGGGATCATTCTGTTAACCAGTAGTAGGCAGCAGGGTGAAAATGTGTTGCTATTTTTTAATGGTATTTGAGAAATTGGACATGCTGGTGACTGAGGAATGATTGTTGCATCAGCTCCCTTTGAAAAGGTTAGTCTTGCTATTCTTAAGCACTTTATTTTAAGTATCTTTTTTTTTTTTTTTTTTTTTTTTTTTGAATCCAGCTCAGTGCCAGAGGACCTGATGCTGTGCATGAAAATACAACACTATGTATAGTACATCACCACAGATATGTCCCACACTTTCCTTTCTAAGGTCATGTAGCTCTGGCAACACATAAAGTCATGGTAGTTGGAGATGGAAAAGAACCTAATTAGCTCATCTATCTCCTTTGAAGGCTAACTCCTTGCCAAATATTTTTTAGGAATTTAGTCCAATATAACTGAAATGTTCCAAGCATTTAAGTTCTCTCCTTATCTCTTGGGAGACCACTTAAAGGTCAAATCCATATCAAGAAGCACTCTGATAATGTTTAAGCCACAAATTCCACTTAGCTTCACCTTTTCATTAGGAGGTCTGCTCCCCTGCAAAAAGTAATTCCTTTGCTTCCTTGACCCTTTCATGCCCTTCACAAGATTAGTGTAGTTTATTTATAAACTCTTCAAGGCAGAGACTGGTTTGTCATTTCTCTTGGTGTAGCACAAAAAAGAAAGTGAGATTTGTATTACAAATTGTTAGAATTAATATATCCAGCTGACCAATAATTATATTTTTTTCTCCATAAACTCCTTTTTTGTTGAACATTCTAAGTTAAGATAATGTAGAATCCAGAAATAATCTCTAAGTGAGCCAGTGGAAAGTCATAGGATTACAACTTCCCAACTGCTGGCCATAGACCCTTGTTAACATTCATCATTCCATCTGACCAGCCACAAGTCATCTTTTATAGGAATCCTATATATCTCATGGATGATCTAACAGTCTCTAGGTGACAGTCTGGGAGCTAGCTTTCATCTAGAGGGTTATTATTTGCTCAGCTCTATCACAAGGTCTTGCTTAAACCTGCAGCGCCCTACTTGACATAATACTCCTGTCTAACTTTTCATCTACTTTCCATGATTTACCTTCTTGATGCAGTTGCCAGCTACAGCTGGAAGTACTCTGAAGCAGTTTCTTGCCCATTCGTATGCAGTATTTAAAATGGGGCAGATCATGGCACTCAGCCTGACAGTTATTCTTTTTCTTGATGCCAGCGTATTCCTAAACTGACTGTGGCTCCAGGCATTGTGACCATATGGAGGAAGTTGGCTTGGGTCGCTGCTTCTTACAGAGGCAAAGCACAAGATAGGTATAATCAAAGTTTGCCAAATCTCTGCGGGATGGATACAACTCCAGGAACTGATCCTCTCTTCCTCTTCAAGAAATGTCTGAAAAAAAGTCCCACAGGGCAACTAAAAGATTGTCATTGCCACCCGTTTGCCCAGGAGAAAAGCAGATAGATGGATGGATGGATAAAATCTGTTGACTCTCAGAGGAGGAGCCTGGCATGTGCATGCAGGCTATGCTTGCAGCTTAAGCATGCATCGTGTTCCTCCATATTTCACTACTACCTTGAACAAAGTCTACTGACAGGATGAACAGCAACATATGAGAGCTTTGAGGAAAGGAACGCATTACATCAGCAGGGTTCCTCTCAGACTTAAGGCTTCGTTACCACAAGGGCATCATAATTTCCTTTGTCTAATGTTTATCCTATAAAAGATCAGAATACAACGGGTGTCATTTCTTGTGTCATTAGGAGAATGACTTTCAATCCATAGTCAAACTTGAAACATCTCCTAGTCAGGTCTGTCAAAATGCTCCAACGTTACCCGAGATCTAGTTCAAGGAAAGGATGGAAGAAGTGTAGATTAAGTATGCAATATCGTGGAATTCCTTTTGAAGTTTGTTTGTTTGTTCTATGCATTTAATATATTTACAGAGTTCATGCCTTGTTCACATCTCTAACGATTATTACTCACTGAGTTAAGGAACCATCTTCTTCCTTGCATTTTGCTTCCTAGGTGTCGGAAAGGCCATGGGGTGATTAGATTTCATATCTGTTTCAGCCTATGAAGAAGCGAATCCAAGAGAAGCAATGCCACACAAAAGTTCAAGCTGAGGTGCCACTGCAGAAAACACTATCATTACTCTATGCTCAGCAGCTAGGATATTCTTTTAAAAGAAAATTACTGTGAAATAACATCATAGTTGAGCTTGAGACCCAAATTGCATGTGTAGGCTTGTGCTGGGCTCTGTTACAAACACAGAAAGAGAAACTGTTGTAATATAATGTAAGCATTTTTTTTAAGCTTAGGGAGAGCTGCTCAAGGGATTTTCTAAAAAACTTTGATTGCTATTGGAATATGCGTACTCATCCAAATGTATGAGTTGGGGGAGAAAGAGCTGTTTTTGACAGTGCTGTGGATTCAAAAGTGAAAAAAAGCTTGCAGATTTGTTGAAACATTCCAACATTTTCAAAATGAAATAAGCTGGGAGATTTTTAAATTCAAAAATACTCTTTGGTTGAGCTGTTTTTATATGTTAAAAGAAAAACAAGGTTTAAAATTAGAATAGAACCAACTCTGAAATGTTTCAATGGATGCAATGTAATACTTCTTAAATAATCGGTTTTTTAACATGAAAATTTTGGCTTTGTCCTTGTTTGAGGGCTGGGGGGGAGGGGGGGAAGTGGAAATAAAAGTCTTGATAGTTTTTGGGAGAGGAGAGAAAGAAAAATCCGTATGTACACTGCTTACCAAACAATGACCATTGCTTTAAAGAACTGAGCTCAGCACTGGAGATACAGATATTGGATGTTGTATAGATCTTAACCTGTAAATACTTTTTTTTTTCATGCTAAAGCAACTTGTGAGAAAATGGACAGTACTGTATGTAGTGAAGTAGAAATTTTTTACTTGCTCTTGTTCAGATCATTCTGTTTCATCTGAGCATATAATGGCCATTTAATTCTTCAGTAACATAGCCATTTGCTGTCACTGTCTGTAAGGGCATTCACATGAGCAACCTGTAAGCAACAGGCAAGGTTATAAGATGATAGTATGTACTTTTTCACCTTCTCCTCTGTTATGGCCATTGTTCTTACCAAGTATGTTACCTCCAAGATGAGTCACAGCACAGCACTCTCCAGATGTCTTCCATGCAAGCCTTTTATTCCAAGTTATTTACATTTAATTTGACAGGCTGTATGGGAGCATTTCAGGAAGTCTTGATGACGCATTTAGAGATTTACTGCTGCTCCTAGAAGAACTCTCCTCTTCCTCTGATAGAGACCCTCAGGCTATTCCAGTGCTTCCTAAAGTTTGGAGCACAGTGAATTAATGTACTGACTCTAGGAAGAGGAAGACAGGAGAGCAATGAAATCTTCTTTATAAGAGGAAGAGGCTACTACCCCAAGATTTGCTCTAGGAAAAACATCTCTCCCTAGTCTATACATTGCATCAGCAGGACAAATAAACATGCTTATTTCAGATTCATTGTATTGAGAGAATAATCTCTCTGCTTTGATTTCTCAGAGTCTAACTGAGTGGCTTAGCCTATAGGCCTAACCTTAGATCCATTAGTGCATTATGAGATAAAGCTGAGAAACATGAACTGCTTTCAGCCATCCTACCATCAAAGGAGTCTCTTCATCCAGTCTGTCGGTTCTTTTTTCTCTTTCACCTTTCCTCACTGAGCTCTTTAGAAACATGTAGATCTAGTGTGACAATGTGAAATCACACTGGAAGTCGCCAAAGCCTTTAAACATACTGTTAGACCCACAAGACTCACTTTGCTTAAAGAGAAATGCATGTCTTGGCTGTTCTAACTGAACTGAGGTTTTCAAGTTAAATCACACAGTACTTACAGGAAGCAGGAGTTTATCATTAGCTTCAGCAAGGAAACAAAAGCCTTAATCATGAGGAGAAAGATATCTGGGCAAGTGGAGTGCCTGCTAGGAATTGGTGGTTCTGAAAGGGACTGTTAAAGATATACTACCAGCACATATTTGTTAGGGCTTTTGTCATCAAATACATCAAGTTCTTAAGGAGACAAATAGATGTCACAAGGAAAAGGGTGAAGTGTATTATTGTGGTAAAATGATACTAGAATACTAAGTCTAGCTTTGGGGTTGAGGTTGGATCTTCCATTAAAAGAAATAAAAAGTAAATAATAGGTTTTCTAGCATATGCAACAGGACAGTAGAAATCCCCATGGGTTGCAGAAGAACACTCGCGAGCAAGTTTTTCAAGCTTGCGCTGAAAATGTAATTGGGGTCAACACTAAATGGCAGAGACTGCACAGCTGCAGTACCACTGGCCATGTAAAGTGGTGCAGACATATGATTGCTCCCGCCAATGTTCCCATTCTCTGAGAAAACCATTGTTTCATAGAAGTTTGTGTAAGATTCTGGCCTACCTGGAGACTTTTGTCTTCTGATGGATTTAGAAGGTGGCTGAAATAAATGGAGGAAGCATTTAAAAGAGATTTTAATGGAAGCACAGACAGGATTCTGTTGTTGAAGGGTGAAAATTGATTATTTGAAAAGGAGGTATGAGGGCTACCATGGTATGGAATCAAAGGAATGTCCAGGACTCCATCTAGCTTATCTGTTTGCCGTGTTACTGCATGGAGAGGAAAATCCCATTCTCTGCAAGCGTGACATCATTTCAGAAGTAGATATTTGTCCTTGAGTGCTACAAGAGATGATAAGCCTCTGAACTCTCCAAGAGGCAGGTCATTGTTCTGTGTCACTTCTTGTTTTCATTGCAATCCATTGCTTTCCTTCAAACTTAGACAGATTCTAAATGAATTACATGAACAACAGGAAAAAAAAGAGTATTTCTAATCACTGTTTAGCTAAATCGATGATTATCTAAGTGGCCTCACATCATTGAAATGAGTAAAACTGTGGCAATTTACAACATCATGGATCCCAGTGCCCATGGGTTTCTGCGTCACAAAATACATGGTGACTGGTAATTAATTCAGACTTTTGAGATTGATTCCTCCAATTTTTCTGTGAAAACTTTAACTTGTGGAAAAGTATAAAGACTCATTTCTGTATTATTCCAATTTGGTCTGCTTGCATTGAAACTCTTTTTCTCATTTATAACTAGATGGGTGGTAATCCAGCTTTTCTTCCAGTGATAGCAAGCAGCTGAATTGACCCAAGATTGCAGAAAATGAGATAATTTGCCATCCTGGGAACACCATCCCATGTGAAATTAAATCAAGGAGATCTCATGGCCCTGCTTTGAGCAGGGTACTGGAATGGAGACCTACTAAGGTTTCTTGAAGCTCAAGTTGTTCTGTGATTCTATGGTCCTAAAATTTTAAGTACCATGCACTCTTTGTATTTCCTGTGCCATTTTTTTCATTACTCAATTGCTCTTGCTGCAGCCCACCTTGCTCAGAGACAGATGATGAAAGATTTGCTAAATATACTTTTTTACTGATGTACAAGGAGTTGCAGAGGAGAAAAAAGCCACTCTGTCATCCTCAAAGCTAGATGCAATCACAATATGAGATATTTGAGCCCAATACTGTGCAGCTACTGGTGTGTAGCCGCTTCCTTGCTAGAGCCCCAGGCTCCCCTAGGGATGGAGCTGAAGGAATACTTTCTAGCCCTTTACATTTCAGAGCTTGTTGCTGCAAGGATTGATGAATAGCCCTCATTGTGGACGCTCCTTCCCTGCCATGGCTCCCACCCTTGTCTCAACATTCCCATCTGGATATAAATCTTGCTTTTCCCTATTCCCTTCCCCCACGTTTCTCTTCTTCTCCCCCTGTAGTCTCTTCCACCCTACTCACCTCCCCTCTGCCTGCCCTCTGTGGAAAGCTGGAAAGCTGATAAATAAATCATACCTGCCTAGCTGACCAGGATGATAGTCACCCAATCCATAACCACTACACGATTTCCTTTGCCAAATGTTGGAAAATGAAAAACACACTGTCCTTTTGAACAGATCAGCATCTGTGTACATATGAAACTGTTATTGTGGGACTACCAGCATATCTGCGTTAGGGTCTATCATTTTCCTCCATGTACTGACCCAGGCAAAAGCTTTCATTGAGTATGACTTACAGTTCACTGAGGGACCTACTGTTGACTCAGGTCATTATTATTATTTTGTAGATATTACTTGGTCACTGCCAAAGAAAGGGAAAAAAAAAAAAAAAAAAAAAGGAAAGAAAAGGATCAAGGAAAGAAACTGCTTTAGTTGAAAGCTACATAACTTATCCAATTTTGCCATCATACTGAAAACCATTTGAAAGATGAGCTTCAGACAGTCTCTTACATGCAAACATTTTTGTGATTTTATACTCCAGACCTTGGAGAGGCATTTGAAGAGCAAATGATAGATTGTGGAATTTATGCCACGTTTATGCCCATAAAATTGCATCAACCCTGCACTCTTGATCAGATCTGGATCTTTCCAGATGGAGAGGACACATCTTTGATATTCTGAGGCACTGTTTGGAACCAGACTTTGAAGTTTCAGACTAGTGTCTGGTACTGTGCATTAGTAAAATACTTGAAGGGAATTAAAAACAACAACAGCAACAACAACAAAAAACTTTAGAGGGGGCATGATATGGAGAAAACATAATTTGGAGAGGGACATTCATGTTGCATCATTTCCTAAGGGTGAGAAGTGCCAGGCTACAGAACAGTCTCTGGAGATAAGTGGTAAATGAGGTATTGGTTGGGCTATTTTAAAAGACAACTGAACACTGCCTGGGTGGAAAGAGGGAATATTTCTCATTGCTTGTATATCCTGCTACAGTGAAGTACGTGCATGCAGCTTGTTACAACTGCTGTTCCAGGAAACAGGGCTGGTGTTTGTGTAGAAGATGAACAAATTGCAACAATTTGTGATTCCACATCACTAGTGCACTGCATCATGTGAGAAACTGGCTTAGATAGTTCTGAAATCTGCTTCCACTTGCTAAGAGATAACAAAGTACAGCCAAAGGGAATATACCATTCTACAAGACTACTTTGAACCTGGCTTTGGGCTTTTCCTTTAAATATCTGACATTCAAAAACAGTGAGGCAGAATAGAGCCTCCGTTCAACTTGATAACCCAGCAAGGACAACTTTCATCACCATGTATGAGCTGGAGACTCATAGATCTGGAAAGAAATTTCAGTTACGAGGTAGACTCAGTCACTCCTGGCAAGTGCTTCTCCTCTCTTTTAGCATGTGGAATGAATGTGGGACAATTAAACTCCTAGTTCAGGTAGGTTGGAGGAGCGTAAGTCTGGAAGCACAAGTGAGCTATTGACTGAAGGCAGGAGAGAGGAGGAGAAGATTCAATACCTGTCTAGAAAATGAGGGTATGTTTCAAGGGGAAATGCAACCATACCAATAGAGATGGATTTGCTGGACAAGAAAACAGCAAAGTTGTGTAATACCCAATGGGTAGTTGGGAATATTTGTGTGAAAAATTGTGTAAGAGCCCATCGTTCTCCATCTGGCCCCAGCTCTCCAACACGAATTTTCATCAATTCTTTGCTCAGCATTTCCCACTCCCCCTCCCCCCCCCTTTTTTTTTTTTAAAAAAATTTATTATTATTATTATTTGTTATTTTTGCTTTCAATCAGAATTTATTTAGCAAAATGCATCTTTGGTGAAGATATGAGTGGACACACTGTAACAGTTACTGAGCTCAGCACAGTAGCCCATGCAGTGATGCTCTTTACACTTTCTGAGGACTGGGTCCAGTTTTTGCTGGCTTGGGAGGCAGGGAAGAAAGGGTGTCATTTTATTTTTTTATTCTGTTCTTCTCTGGCATGTGGTAAGATCCTTTGCATGGTGACTTGCGATGTGAGAAAAAGCAGGTGAAGAAAAGTGTGCATGCAAGTGCACACACACACACACTTCAGCCTGCTGGGCAGCCTTCCCACTTAGCACTTGATGTACTACAAGTCATGATGCTTAGCAGAGCTTCCTCTTGCAGCCTGCTTGATAACTACAAGTCTGGCAAACAGAGATACACCTTCAGCTTGAGGGCAACAGAATTTACTTAGTGATCTTCAAAACCACACAGGCCCACTGGCACAAAGCAGTAGAGTATATATATGGAAGTACAGGTTATATATTTATGGAAAATCAGGAAAATTTGTTAATCAGCATAATTTCACAGAGGGAGTGCTGGGAGTTTTCTTAGTATTAGTAAAAGGAGAAACCGTACCATCTGTCCTTGCACCTTTAATAGATAATGTCACTGATTGTCACTGCAGTCATAATCAAGTGTGCACAGAAGTTCAGTACTAGGCTTTTTCATCCAATTATATTTTGAATGACAACTTCCCACCTCCCAAAACCTCTGGGGTCTAAATTTCGTGTTAGTCCTTGAGACCCATAAAAACTTTGAGCTTCACCTCCAAAGGACACTGAAATTGGCTAAAACTTACTAGAACACAGGACAGACTCATCATGAATGCTAAGTTTCCTGCTCAACACTGCACTGATTCAGTTACCAGGTCTTCTTCAATCTTTAAACCTTACTCGCATGCCAATTTCAGGTGTTAGCCTTAAAGATAGCTGTATTTATTCTCTTCATCACCTTTTAGAAGAGCAGAAGACTGCAGACAGTTCATCTCATGTTTAGCCAGCATCTCCAGAAATAATAAGTTGTTGCCTGAGCAGCTGAACTATTGAAGCCAGATTTCCTGTGGAATTGTGTCTTCTTTTCCAGATGTTCCATTCTTCTACCTCCTCCATAATAACCTCATGTTTCTTATGTCCTTTCCACCTGGCAAGAGATGATGTGCACTGAGGCAGTGTGCCTTGAGAAAGTAAGAAAGATATGATCAATTACTATCAGATATGATCGAATATGATCATTCTGATCAATCTGAGGAAAATAATCTTTCACAAAGCAAACTGTCATAGGAAAAGAGAAGGGGGTGTGTAAATGACAATTCGAAAACAGCTTTTCATGTTATTGTTCCTTCACTTTGTATGTATAAAGCTTGTATATAAGCTTTTCTTTATTGAAAAACATAATCTGAAATTCTGAACTTTTGTTTTTCCCTCACTGAAACATGTTTTCATTTATTGGACAGTATACTTTGATATTATGACAATGAAAACTTTCATTAGTCCCCTGTTGAAATTTTTAGTGTGCTCTTTTCACAAGAAATTTCACAATGTTGGCTTTCTATTCTAATTTGGAACACAAACTCTCATCTTTCAAATGCCAGAGTATCCTAAGGAAAGGAAATTCTGGTTTCTGACCAGCTATAATTATAATCCAAAAGCAGCAAATATTTCATCAGGAAAATAATACTATAAACTTTGGGTTTCAAGCAGGGAGGAGTTGGTAGTTAATAAGAGAGACCAAGAATTGTTTGAAAACCAAGTAGCAAAGCCAAGCTGAATTTATTCTCCAGATTTAACCTTGAGATGAAGACCATGGCAAACCTTTCCAAACATTTGAAAGTCTTGAGCACAGAGAGCTGCATATTCAGAGACATCATCCTTCCAATTTGTGGCTTACATCTGTACTGAGAGAAGTCTGATCTCTAATCACGTAGTAACCTACATTCCTTGAGTTTCAAACCCTGTGGTGGCACAGAGCTTCACATTAGTGGTAGCACCTAAAGAGAAACATCAATATCAAAGCTTTTTGCAAGAGAGCAGTTGCTCAGATTCACTACTGTCATTTTGCTTTTTGAATCTGCAGAGGAACTGTAAGGTCATGGCCTGAACTGACGATTCAGCTCCTGGTGAAGGGGCATGGCTCACCCAGGGAGCACAGGTGCAAACAATTTACCTGTGCTTTCCAAGTGGAAGGAGTCACGTGGAAGGTACCACCCCACTCCCCTGCCCTCAGGCTCATTTAAGGGCTAGCCTCTGAAGGGAGAGCTTCTTCTGGATGAAGGCCCCTTGTGTAGGAGAGTTCCGTAGCCAAAATTTCAATGCCAGCTGGGTGAGTCAATGTTTTTTTTTTTCTCCTGTTTTTGATTGTTGGTATTCTTCATGTTACTTTGCCTGGTATTGTGAGGATCTTGTCAGAAACAGTTTTGCTGCTTCTTGGGATTATCAGTATCCCACTGGTTTTTTGGTTTTTATATGCTCTAAGTTTTTTTTAAGGCAATGTGTTACGACTTTCGTTTACTTTATTTATTACCAATTCAGTGTCAAAGTGTTTAAAGACTGCATTTAGCAAAGTTACTTCTTAAAGTAAATGTATCTGCTTTATAACTGAGAAGGAGCTATTGGGTTTTGAGTTGAATTAGTTATATAACTGGCTCTAAAACTTTGCTCTATGTATTTTCTGCCGGAGTGCTTCTTCCAAAATATCATGTGAATCTGTTCTTCTTGCTGGTTAAGAATAAAAATAGAGAATATTGCTCTGAGATTAGAAAATAGTATCACTGTTTTAGTTGGTTTGGCTATGAGGCACAGTTATTAAAACGAGATAAATATATGTATGTAGGTGTATTACATTTTACATAAATACGTGTATTTATGAATGCAATTTAAGAACGTGGGTACTTGTTCTTTATTCACTGGGAAAGCTGGAAACTGTTGACCAAAACAGAAGTGAATGCTGTGTAGAAATTCTTTCTTCTTTTCTTTCAAAGCACTTAGGATGTGTTTCTGAAGTACAGAAGCAGTGTTTGTTACTTGACTTCACAAGCTTACTTAAACTGGAATGGAAAATTGATTGATGTGAATCTACTGTCAGTATATTGGTTCATTTCTGTACATCCAAGATCTGTTGTTTAGTATTGTGGCCTTCTGCAGGAGAGTGGCTCAGAAACTATTCAGTATGGAAGTCTATCTCTCATCAGGATGACTGTCCACTTTATTGACAGTAGCATATGTAATTTTGTCTAGGGTAGGGGTGTTGCTCTTAACATTTGGAATAACATGAGTTGCCAATGTTGTGACAGTTCCAATGTGCAGAAGAGCTAGAGTTCGGAGGAGATATTATTTCATGCTCTGTTCCAGTGTTTGCTGTGTGTATTTATCACCTTCAAAGACTCGCTGCTGCTATAATCTTTACAAAAAGTCTCGTTTATGTTCAAAACATCCCTATGAGTTTCCTTAATGTCAATTTCCTAAAATTAATTTAATTCAAAATATCTTTCAAAAAAAGTGTTTTCATATGATACTCTACACATCTATGCATGCACATACATGTATACAAATACATATATTCTTAAAATCATGAAGTGCAAAGCCAGAAGAAACCCTTTAGTCTGATCATAAAATCTACATGTCTCTAGCACAAGAGGTTCTCTAAAATTAATTTTCGCTGCAACTGTAATGGACATATAAAAGACTTCTAAGAAATAAGATCAATCTTGATCTCAAAACTGATTGTGAGGAAGCTTCACCACTATCCTCCTTTGTACGGGCTGCGTCTGGGTACTCAGATGTACATAGATATAACTGGATATAAATAGGCATGTTTGTATAAGTGACTTAAGAATTCTGACAATGATTGAGTAAACCAGGATGGCTTAATGGGTACAACAAACCTCTTTAGGCCTCAGTGATATTTCTAATCTTAAGACTGTAACTGGTCTTTGCCAGGTCAGCATATGCAAGAGACTTGGGCGGCAGCCTGAAAGCTGTTCTGCACTCCATAACTGTGTTGTGGCTGTTCATTCTAAAGTCATGTGCTAATATTAACAAAAAAAAAAAAAAGAAACATCTGGTAAGAGGGACTGAGCTTACAAAAGCCCATCCTGCAGTTCCAGCACTTGGACAGCGATGGGAAAAGGGAAATAGACTTCACACCCTCAGCACGCCATCCATCAATAGAGTGTGAGAGAAATGTGAGGATTACTGCCCTAGCCTTCAGGTGCCAGGCATAATTATCTAGAGATTGCAGAGTTCAGTTTTTACTTTGCCCTGCTTATATAACTAAGAACTCCCCTTCCTTCTCCTCACAAAGGTGCTTATAGGGCGAGGAGGAGGAGAGAAGTTAAAATAAAAAAATCCAGCTTTGAAAAGAAAGCAGATGTTTCTGGGATCCTGAACCAAGCACTTTAGCTATGGGTTTTGCCTGGAACTTTGAGAAAACCAAATACCAGAGCTCCTGTTTATTGGCTGTTTCCTTGCTCACACTGCAATATGGCTTCCAAGTGGAACAAGGCATTGAGCCAAAAATGAGCAGAGTTGGCTCAGAAAAGGGGGGGGGGATTTCTTTTCAGGGGAGACAGAGTTGCTTTCAGGGAAGGAACCTTTCCACCCATCATGAACCTGAAAAATGAAGTAAAATCCTTGGCATATCCCACTCTCCAAGCAAGAGAGCTGTGGTGAGGGAGACACCAACTGAACCTCTAAATAAAGATGCATGTGTCATCACTCCTTTTATTAGCATCTAATCAGAAGCATTTGAAATGAAAGCAGCACCCACCAGTTTGGCATTTGTCAAAAGAACATGAGAAATTTGGATTGTAAAGCTGCGAACATCTTGCCAGAAATGTTTGGTTTTTTTTACCCCCCTCAAGCCTTGGTCACTAGTTTTCCTTTCACTTTCCCAGTTCTTCAGACAATGCGAAAAAACTGCAACATCTTTGGGGTGTAAGGATATTGCCTGTTTGAAGTTACCACTAGTAGGTTTCCATACCTTCTTTAATGTCAAGAAATTACTGAGCACCTCAGGGATTTGCAACTGACAAACCAGAGCCTTTGTCCCTGCTTCAGGGACCCCAGCCAGGCTGGGGTCATGATGTTACTGTCATCTCTGCAGTGCTCCTCACTCAGAAACTGCAATATGTTTTTCAAAGATGGCATCTAAATGTATTTGAATTAGGTTGGAATGACTATCAGAAGCTCTGTTTCTCCTGAATGTCCATTTAAGAATATTGATCTAATTCACGTGTGTGAATGTTGTCCAGAATTGATTGGGTGTTGGAGGGATTTAAATGGGCCTTCTGAAGATTTACCCTTGATTATAGTTCTACCAGATGCTCTCCACAACATAGTGAATCTTGGTCAAACTAGCATGGGTACTTGTCTTAGATTGTGATGAGTGGAGCTCATGCAGAAAACGCACAAAAGCTCAGAAATGGGCTATGACTTGCTAGTGTTACATGCATGCATAGCTGATGAAACAAGCTAATTAATAGTTGTATGAATTTGCATTGATAAAAGTCTACCAGAACCAACTGCTGTAAAGAGTGAGGTGACAGACCAAGTGATAGCTTTAAAGTGATAGCTTTAAAGCTTCACCAATGTATCTTTCTATGCTTTTATGACTGCAAAACCAAGACATGCCAGTGTTTTGGTTTCTTTTAGAATGGGTTTTAGTGTTATTCCATCTCTAAAGAGAATGTGTTGTTTTGATGCTTGGGTTGTTTAAAAATTTTCCTTCAAGCTTTCAATTTGCAGCGCTTCATTAATCATTGACAAAGGTGGCAAGGATTGGGGAGGGAAAAAAAAAGAGCATTCTTCTTTGTGACCCCAGCCAAGAAAAATACACTTAATGAAGCTATATACTATGACTAGAAAAGGCCTATTTCAGCACAGGGTAGCTTGACTAAATAACCCATTCATCTTACCTGGGCATTTGAAATCTGTTGTAGCAAACCCTAGAGATCTGTCTCCTACAATGTGACTTGCCTGTGAGTGACAACTCTTCATGGAGACCCTTGTTGCATCCAGAATATTGTTCTTTAATTGAAATTAATGGGCTTCTGTTTGTAATCAGTAACCAGGAATACACAGACAGAGGAAGCTGTGTCTACAGTTAACTGAAAGTAAAAGTGTTGGTAAGGAACAAAGGAAGCTGATGCAAAGTTGAGGGTTTTTTCCCAGTGCATCTGCAATTTCCATTTCTCATGGAGGTTAAATCAGTTGTGAGAAGGGTGTGTCCCTCTTTAGGTGTGAATGCACACATGTACTACTTGGATACTTGGTGAATGATGTAGAATGGTTGTTTTTCTCTTAATGTTGCTTTGTTTCCTTGCTGAATTTCTGTGAAATAAAATTATGAAAATTTCAAGGATGCTTGGAATAAATAACTATAAGGGAGTAAGCTTTTAATGCTTTTGTTGTTTACTGTCTGTTCCCCTATGTGTTCTCACAGTATTTAACATATTTCAGTGAAACCTGAGAGGTGAATGTCTCAGGTCTCAAATGTATGTTTCTGCAGTGGGGAGAAAAGATTGTAATATTGCTCAGTTACCTATTTATTATGATTATTTATATTTTTCTCATTTTTTGACTGGTCAGCTAGGACATATTCAGAGCATTCCAAAATGTGTTAACTTTCCCCCCACAGGGAAGGAAGATGAAGGGTACATGGAGGAGAATTATTATTCACAGGAATGAATTTAAAGATGTGGTGGGCTTCAGGGATGAAACAATGTGAAGGTATGCTAGGGTCTCAGTAACGGGAGGTACAAAGTGGACAAGTGGAGTTGCTGGCAGCAAGATTTCATGGTGGAGGACACCTGGAAGAAATCATGTCCTTCGTTTCAGTCTGGCACCCATCAGGCTATTTGTTTTACTTCTCAGGGAACTCCCGTCCTGAAACCTCTAGGCATTTTGGCAGCTACTACTATTGGTATTATGACAGTGTTTGAAGTCTCTAGGCAAGAACTATATCTTTTGCTTATTGCTGTATATACTAAAAGTCTGAAGGCACCAAAGCACTTGGGTAGAAACAAAGGTGGTGTACAGACTACAACATAAAGTCTGAAAATGACTTTGCTGAAGTCTCCTGAAGTATGGGACTAATAGCTGTACAAGGGGTGCCAAATTTGTATTTGTTTCATTTGGGCCATGTTAAGTATTTGATAGTGGTCAAATCACATGGAACTAGTTGGTGTTTATTGGAGAGAATTGCCTGAATAACTTAGCTGTTGAATTCTCCTCAACTTTGTTTGGACTCTACATCCTGTGCATTTTCAAAGGTATTAATTTTACTTACTGAGAAACATTTTACAGGCCAATGAAATTTTATACAAATATTACAGAATAGCCACTGAGATTTTGTTATGATTATTCATGTTTGTGTTTGGTGGCTAATCCTATGGGCCACACACAAGCACCACCACAAAACCTATACCTTGACTTATAACAGCTTGGAGCTCTGACCTCAAGTACAGCTAACGAGCAGGTTTTATGAAGAAAAAAATCTGCTAACGAGGTATACAAAACTAAATGAGATGTACAATTATGTCCACTAAAAGCTACATCTGCACAAGAAAAGCAAAGAATGTTTGGAAAAACTTTCAGGCACTGGGGCATGATTGCCTGTACTATTACAATATTAGAACAGTCCCTGTCATGGTTTTGTCCATGCTGAGTAATATTCTCCAATATTTATTTTCTAGTGTTTTTCAGAGACTGATCCAGAAACCTTTTGCAGGAGGCAGTTCTCAAGCGGCCAGCCTGCCTTGGGGTTCTGAGAGAGCCTGCAAAGCAGTCGGTCTGTGCCAGTTGATTTTAATGCTAGAGAACATTCCTGGGCACATGTACTCCCTTTATTTGTATCAGTGTAGTTTGGGGCGCGTCTGGCTCATACTTACAGTTAATCAAGTTACTGGGATTGGGGGCGGAGAGGAATTTTTCCCATGGTTGCATTTGCCTTTGTGTTCCTCTACAGAAAGGGTCAAGGTTTATTCTTAAATACCATATGCCAATTTATTTCTTTTAGAGCAGGACATTCACAATGGCTTCTGTTAACTGTTGTGGCAACTACCCATCCTTTCCTACAGTATCTATTTTGCCGTGCATTGGGAGAATTCTCCAATTCTTCTGTGTGGGAACATATGAAGTAGAAAATTTGTAGTTCCCCTAAGTAAAAGTTATTGAAGGGCTGCTGCAGTCATGGAGACAGAACTCAGTAACTTGTGAAAACCATCTGAGGCCTCTGTTCCTAACTTCAGGAAGGAAAAAAAAATCATCTTCAAGTCACAGAACTCAAGAAAAGACTTAATCCAATTAACAAGCTGACTTGAAATACCCAGCAAAGCCTTTTTTGCTACCAAGACGAAAGCCTAGGGTAAGCAGGTTCTGAGTAACTACAGGCTTTATAAGCAGACCAGGCTTATGCCAGTCAGTGCATGGTGGATATAGTTTCCAAAATGCAGCACTTCAGGAAAAGTAATTGTAACACTTACATTTTGCAGCTGTAAGCAGTTAATTGTCATGGCTTTTACTTTCAAGGCAGGTATATATGGGGAGTAGGGAAAAGAGGTTTTCTGGCAGTTTGGGACTTTCAGTGGTTATCCAGTGTCTAATGTGCTATGTATCAGTGTGCTAATGATTTGCCTTTTGAATGTTTGTTATCCGAGAAAACAATTGCAGATGTATTCAGTTAGCAATTTAAAGCTTCAACTGCTAGGTGTTCCTTCATCTCTACATTTAGCAAAAGAATTGTGATTGAGGTCAAAAAGACCTTCTGACTGTTTTGCAGCAGATTTTGCAATATCAATGTATTTTCTTTCTGTGTTCTCGGTTTACTTTTCATTTTGGTGGTCCTCCTTCCAACTGGATATCTTCTCACTATCTTTGCTCATTTAAAAACTCAACAAGCCAAAGGAAGGTGTGTGTGTGTGTATGTGGAAAACCAATTCCAGGAGATAGCCCTGTTCACCTCTCTGCTGCCCTGTAACTGAGGTATGTCTGAGCAGACTGAGTTCAGAAGAGGATGCAAGAGAATGTTGCATTCAGAGGAATTAAACTTTTTTTTTTTTCTGCTGCTCTAATCTGCCCAATCAGCAGAGGAAAACATCCAAAACAAGAAAAAGTGCAAGGGGAGACTTAAAATCTCATTCCCATAGAAGCCAATTTATCTTTTGGAGTTCCAGGATTTTTTTTTCCCCTTTTTCTTCTCCTGTTATGCCTAAATTTGGCCTTCAAATAACATTTTTATAATATACCATTACACAAAGAACACAGCAAAAGCCCATTCAGCTCAAGCCCAGCTGCTTGTAAAGAGTGGATGAATGAACTGTTTTTTCTTCTTGCTCTGCTCTGTGTGTTTCTCAGCACCTCTGAATTTAACTTTTGTTTTTTTTTTAAGAGGAATTGGGACAGGATTTTCCTGTTCATTTTATAGGTCAGTTACCTTTCATCAGCTCTGTTCCAGAATTGTGAGGAAATATCTCCTGTGCTCAGTATTTGGTGATCCAACATGCCCTCTGTGGAACACAGCAATTTCTTGAGGAAGAATAAATCTGTAGGATGTCATTTTCATTAGTCTTGTTTGTAGGCAAGGTGAGAAAATATGGGCATCTTTGTCACACAGAGGCATTGTACTTATCAGTCCAATATTCTCCAAATGACAAGTTTTCTGTAGTCCTTTATCATATCAACCAGCCCTGAGAGGATGTGTTTGCCACTTTAGGAGGTAAAATATAGTGTTTTAGATACATGAGGCATTCAAAGAATATAGGAGGGTCATCCCAGTGTGTGTAAAGAGAATGTGCACAACCACAGAATGCTTTGTACACAGTTATAAAGTTTAACCTAGTTTCCACGTGGCAAGGAGGGAGCTGGAAGGATGCATACCAGTGTTCTTCTGCATGGGAAAAGAAATGTTATTACCATGCCAGTAATCATGAATAGGGAGTGATTGTCCACTCTTTCATTATTTCAGTGAATGTCTTCTGCTTCTAGTAGAATTTCAAAAGGCAAATTAAAACAACCGAAATACCGTAATTTGGGCAGAATGCAGGAGCCATATAACCTATAGTCACAGAATACTACAGATGATAAATTTTACATAGCTTTAGGGAGAGTTAATTTGAATGAATTCATGGAGGAAAAATCCATCTTTGACTGTTTAAGATTCTACCTCTAGTTCAGGTGGATGGTAAATAAAGCAGCAGGAACTAAGGCACTTGTCCTCTCCTTAAACTGTTCTTAGGCACTCCTGTGAGGATTCTGAAAAAGAAACCAGGTGAGATAGATTTACTTAAGTTGTGTCCAAAAGAAAAATAGCATTTTGAAAAGTCAAAATGTTTTACTTCTACTTGCCAACTTCAGTCTGTTTTGTTTTACAACTGAGTCAGCTTCAGTCTTGAGGAAACATTTTAAAAGGTTTTATTTCACAGTGAATTAAACATTCTGTGCTTTATTCAAAGTGGATTTTCGTTTTTCCTCTTTTGGAAAGCAAAACTGACATTTTTGTTTGGGGTGACATGAAGCTTCTCTTTCTTTCTTGACTCCTCTAAAATTGATTATATTCATGCAGCTGTCCCTGAGAAAATAGCTGCCTTTTTTTCCCATGCTATCAAATTTGCTATTAAAACACAACAAAGAAATAACAGCAGTGGCCTAGAGAAATACTCATGGAACATTGGAAACCAAAAGGAAAACCGCGCCAATTGCAGTTAGTTTTCAACCTTGAGTGGAATGAGGGGGTGAATATCATGATATAGTTTGCGAAGTCACTTGTGAAGTGCTCAGAGTTCCTCCAGGATAAAAGGCATTATGTGAGCAAAAGTTATTGTTATTAGGACTTGTGAAATGTGTAGATATTATTAAAGGTTGTGGCCAAATTTCCCAAGGGGGAAAGAAATTCCCCCATCAGTTTTGCTCAGTCCAATCGGATGCTTACAGGGTGCTTGTAATTGCCCGATTCCCTTCTCATTATTCAACTCTATTTCAGTGTTCCTATTCCTTTTCATTGTCAGCATGTTATTTAATTCCTTGGAAATGAGTTTTGCTCAGCAGTTTTCACTGCTGCTGGATGTTAGACACCCTGTCTTAATCGCCATTCTCTATTGATGTTTCTTCTCTCATCCTTGAGGGTCGGAGCTGGACACTTCTTTATGGCTGAGGTTTTATCAGACAGATCAAATGTGAGACTGGCCGGAAAGCAGATGTTTTCCATTATCTTTCTCAACATGTAGTAATCCATGACATGGGCAGAGACTGCGGCATCAGCATGACCTGCGCAGGCTGCAGGTATAGCCTATAGATTTAATGAAGTGAAATAAATACCTCCTTTCCCTCTTTCTGCAGACCACTTCTGCCAAAAAGCAAATGCTGATGTTTGTGTTTTGGTGCATGGGAACACTTCTTCAACCTGCCAAGCATTTTCATTACAGTAGACCTCTTCCTGCCCCATCTCTGTCCTAGGTTTTAAAAACTGCTAGTGAGGTTGACAGTTTGACAACCTTTCTTTGAAATTTACCTCTAGCACAGAAGATAAAGGGCCTGGATTCAGTCCATGTTTACATGGAGAGTCGCACATTTAATAGTAAATACCACAGAGATAATGTGCTGCTAAGTTTTACAAGCAAATTCACCCAGCAGCTAGCTTGTGGTTTCTGGCATGCACCCAATGCTACTCTCCCAGAGGGTCACAATACATGAAGAGAAAGGGATGAGCTAGCATCCATGTTATGTGACAGGCTGAGAGGGAAAGGGAGGGGTACAACCCTCAGGTGTGACAAAATGGGATTGCTTTGCTGTGTCAGTTCAAGGAAATTCTGAAGAGAAAGGAGCTGGGCTGAGCTTTCTTGTCACTTGGCTCTCCAGGTACTAGAGCAGTAAATGGAGATCTTCTGATGCTCTTACCAACCCCCAAATAACTTGCTGGATGCAGCCAGAAGTTGCTGTGTATTGCCGTAATGAAATCATTCTGTCTGACTTTGTGCTGTCAGTTTTTATAGGCATAGAGAGATGAGCACGTTCGAGGAGTCTCATGGCTCTTTAAAGTGCAAATCACTTGAAATGAAGCAGCAGCCTGTGAGAAAAACGTTGGCCATAGCACATTTTCCAGTCTGCTGGCAATGACTTCAGTGTGTCCCCTCACAGATGTGCAGCATGTGCATTTCTCTGAGTGAGGCCATAGGTTTCTAAAGGAATTATGCAAGAGGCCCAACAGGCTGAGGACCAGATGAGGATCCTTGTCTTATCTGCCTCAGCAGAGGGATAAACAAATCTGTTGCTGCCCTTCAGATGTGACATTGTGCTGAACTTGCAGCCTAAAGGTCTGAAAGGCACTTAGAGGTCTCAGTGGCCTTCAGAGGTCCTGAAGGAAGGCTGCTGAAGCAGGGCTGCAGCAAATGCCACAGTGGCTTTCTGTCCTGCTTTGGAAGAAGTTGTTCATCCAAGGAAGTGGTGAGGCTCCCACTTGCATCCCATCCCTTTGTTTCAAAGTTGAAATTGATTCAGTATGAGGCTTGGTACCAGGATTCACTCCAGGGCAGGAAGGTGGGTGAGGAAGCAGGAGGGGGCTTTGGGAGTGGCTCATACTGTCAATTGATTTAAACTGCTGTTTTAGGTTCTTTAAGGTAGGGATTTAGCAAGCTCTTACAGTGCCCTTGCCATCTTTGAATGCAAGCACTTCAGGCTATTTTAAGATTCTGAAATAACAGAGCAGTATGTAAAATTTTCTCAGCTGATGTGTGGGGGAGAGGGAGCTGCAAGTAAAAAAAAAAAAAAAAAAAAAAACCTTTGAAACTTCCTACCCCTTCCACTTTGAGCTACCTCCAGGCTTGAATTGCACTAACCACTGAGCTCCTTGCATAGCTGTGGGAAGACCCCTGAGGTACACAGCCGTGGAGAAATGCCAGGACCAGGCACCTGACTAGAAAGAAGAGTGCTTACACAAAGATCACCCCTCACAAAAGGGCAGGAGGTGATCTCTAATACCTTGCTTTGCATGTGCACATTTCAATCAAGAGTTAATGTGATTAAAATCCCATCAGATTTCAGTCTGCGGTTAAACCTTTTCTTCTCAGTCTCTGTATTCCTTTAGATTGTTGGAGTCTGCAAGAGACTTTCCTCTACCTTGTTTTTTTTTTTTTTTTATTTGAGGATTTCATCTGCATGGCTGCCCTGGGAAGCCAAGAAATGGATCCATAAGGCATCTGTATGAGCAGAGAGGGAACTCAGAATCCAGGCCAGAGGGATTCCTGGTAGCAACAGAAGTAGAGAGAGATTGTAGATATTCTGTGCATGTTATACTTGGTATACTTTGGAAACAAAGGAAGCTGCATTTTGACTTATGTGAGAGTATGCTTTGATTTAGACCACTTCTCGCACTCGGCTGTCAGAAATTTAATGTAGAGAAAATGAATAATAATACTGGAAAACAAACAAACAAAACCACCAAAAATAAAACAGAAAAAGCCATGAGAAGCAGACCCAGCTTATGAAGATCTACAGATTCACTGCTGTAACAGGTCTTGAAGATGCTTCTTGCTCCTGACATTAATGCTCAGAGTCTCATGCAGACTTCCCAGTTCCATTTACATTTAATATGATAAATTCAGCGTTGTGGGAAGCTTATATTAAAACCCTATTTCCAAAGTATTTCTCCAAGTCAGGATGGGATGCTGACACCAAGTAAAATGTGTTTGTGAATGTAGAATCTTTAACTAAATTAGAATATGCAATTTTTGAAACCATTCTGTCCCTGAATTTTTTGGCTTAGGAAGAAGGAATATTTTGTTTAGATCCATTTACATTTAGCTGAGCTTTGTCTGTGTTTATTTTGATCAGACTAAATAGCTTTCAGCTCTTTGAAGGGGTGGATAACAACAGGACAAGGGGAAATTGTTTTAAGTTGAAGTAAGGAAGAGTTAGGTTGGATGACAAGGTGAAGCTCTTTACTACGAGAGTAGTGAGGTGCTGGCACAGGCTGCCTAGAGAGGTTGTGGATGCCCTGTCCCTGGAGGTGTTCAAGGCCAGATTGGATGGGGCCCTGGTCTAGTATTAAATGTGGAGGTTGGTGGCCCTGCCTGTGGGTGCAGGTGGGCAGGGGTTGGAGATTTATGATCCTTGAGGTCCCTTCTGACCTGGGCCATTCTGTGATTCCATTCTGTGAATGAAAAACATAAAATATAAGAAAATGGAAAATATATAAGTATGCTCCAAATCAGAAAGCTAGTTAGCTGCCTGTGCAGTTAGATGTCAGTAACTTTTTTTCTGTGTAAAAATTATGTGAATGCTTAAATAAGGGATTAATAACTCCATTGTGGTATCTATATAGTGTTATTTAATGATATTTCACTGAGTTAGGGCTCAGGTTCCCACTAATTCCTGGTTCAACAAGGACAGAGTTTCTCAGTTTTTTGGGGGTCATAACCCCTTTCTAGAAGTCAGTGATTTTTTCCATAAAAGTGGAAAATCTACTCATGATAACATGAAGTCTCTCTAACATGTTTGTATTCAGGTTTTTTGAAATCTTGATGGGATATTTGACCTTGGAGATAAAGGTGGTGCAGGGAGGTAAACGGCAATATTTCTTGACCTCAGACTGTAACATTTCAGTGCCTCACAAACCCTCTTGATTGCCTTTTTGACCCCTCCCTTTTCCTCTACCCTAGTTTTGTAGTGCATAAGTTGAGAAACATTAGTTACAGAGATGATTAAGTATAGTGATCAAGTGGCAGAGAATTCTATTGCTTGGTAGCCATGAAATGCTTGACCCTCCCTGATAGATAAACAGAAAACAAAACTGTTTATAGTATAGATTGGCCAAAATGGTGGGGAGGAGGAGAAAAATGGTAAGCATACAGTTGTGCCAGTGGCTCTGTTAACTGAACAAAAGAGTTTTCCTGTGTAGTCTTTATGCCTCACGATCTCCTCTGGGATCAAATCACAAATCAGAGAAAGATTCCCACACTTGTTCTGTTTTAAAGCAGGTTTTCTAGATTTCATATTGTTCCTGGAGAATACTGTTTCACTTTGTATGAAAACACTGGTATCAGAGCTAGACTCCAGATCTCAGTTACAGTCTTTCTAAAGCAATATGTGAAACTAACTTGGGTTTCCTAATCCCAGCTAGCATTTCATAGTATAGTGTTGTGCTTTTACAATATGAATGATACATGTTTATGCTGGCCAGCTACACAAGTCCCTCTGTCACTCTCTCTGTAAATGGCAATATAATCGGGAGAACATGTTCACAAACTTAATTCACACCTCTCTGACTGGTTCCAGGTCTGTCTCACTCTGAGGGTTTCCATTTTGCTGGAACAGCCCAGCAAGAACTCTTGTTCACTTCAGAGCCAAGAGTTTTAGCTTAGCTTTTGAATAAATGGATTGCCTGAATATGAGGACTTTTCTCTGGTCTCACTACCTTGAAGCTTAGGTCTCTCTAACTTTAATGTTGTAGCCAAGAGGTAGAAATGGGCTAACAGCTCCACTTTTTTTTTCCTGTATCCACAGGAAATCTTTCAGTAAAACTGGACCCAAAGATGGGTTTCTGAATTCCACAACCCATACTTAAAGCAAGACCATCTTTTCCTTCCTGTCCTTTATTGGCAGGAACAGTATTCCCATGGTGCTTCTGTATGCAAGTTATTCAGCCTCCCAGCATGCCATTTTCCATTTCATTTCCACACAATGGTACCTCACAAAGATACTTTTTTTTTTTTTTTTTTTTAGTGGTTAGCTCTGATTTGCAATTAGCTGGTGCTATTCAGGCAGCCTTTATGTGGCACTGGGGTTTTTCCTTGATATGGTTTCCACGTCTACGTTCTGCAGGTCACTAAAGGTTTTATGAGCTCATACCTGTACTGCATTTCTCAGCTGTGACTCACTAGCAGTCGGTCAGCTTATGTGCTTCCAGAACACCATTTCACATTTGGAAACCTCTTTGGCTGTAAATATGTCTGAAGGTTAGTGTGGATCTGTCAGTCATTGACCTTGCAGACAGATGTTTACAATTACTTTCTCAGCAAATATAGGCCAAGAGTGTAGTAAAGAATATGAATCATTTATGTGCCCAGTTTATCATTTGGGGTCACAGAATCAGCAGCCTTAGCCTTGGAAACTTGGTTAAAGTGAACTTGGCAATTTAAATATTCATAAAACACAAGATTTGAAGGAAATTCTTTTCTTGACTGCTTGTAGGAAAACAGTTTTTCTTTTTGCTTTGCCTATGCAATAGTTTTGTGACCATTGTCCCACCTCTAACTTTTTGTTAGCATATATCATATTGATCCATTAAAGCCAGGAAAGCACTGGAATACAGTTGAGCAGAATATGTAAAAGCATTCTGAAAACTTTGGGGGGAAGGGAACAGCTTCAGTTCAGTGTGATATGACCATCCTATAAATCTTAAATATCTCTCCAGTGTAAGGCAACCACACACTTCACCCAATTGTGCTCACTTTGAAACTTCAGGTGACTGTTATCAGGTCTAGTTCAGTGGTACCTTGACTATTGGAGGCAAGGGACATCTTAAGCACTCTTTAAAAAGGCTTTTGCTCTTTCAATTGAAATTAGTAACTGCAGTAATTCCCTAAATGTTCTATTCATTATTAATATTTGCTTTATCTGTTTGAACTTACTAATAATTTCTTTTGGAGATACAATCATACACTTAGTTTTCTACTAAATGAATGCGGGGTTTGTAAATTAAGTTCATATTCTGTGAAATGTTTTATCTGTCTTGCTTCTATTTGGGGGTAGAGCTTGGTTAGTTTATTTTGGATGTTCTTCATTTCTTTCAGCAATGAGGGCACGTGTGCAAAAGATCATGTTTAAATGTTGTTCTAAGTTTTATTTCTTAAACTATTTAAAATATGGGAAAACTGAGGCAGAGCAATTCACTTGTCTACTTTCACCTGTTTAATTATTGATGGGGATGGGAAATAGACAGGAAATAGAGTCAGAGCTCCTAAAATGAAAGTATTTTATATACTAATGGAAAAAGGATTCTATAAAACCTATGACTTCCAATTTCTGGCCTGGGAGGCAACTAGGTAAAATACTCAGGTTTTCCCTTAATTTTGACACTGTGGTATTTGTGGAGCTACAGGAATAGACTGTTGCAATGTTTACTGCTTCTTCCCTGTTTATTTGTGTCTGCTTCTGCTCTTTATCCTAGAGACGCTGGTTTTTTTTTTTTTTTTTTTAAATTCTCTTGTCTGTTTATCCAGACTAAAGAGATTTCTGAACCAGGACTTTGGTATGCTAGAACCTACAATAGTGTGAACAGTTTTCTAGAAGTCATCATTGCTTTCCCAGCTACACTGTTTTTTTATAATGAGCTGTCCTCTGAAGTGTTTCTCAGCTCTTGAATGTCTTCCAGCCTGTTTCTTATGAATGTGAAACCTGATCGGTGTTGGTGGCAATGCTCAAAGTGATGTAAAGTGCTGATGAAATGCCTATAGCCTTTTGACATGCTTTTTCCCGGCTGAACTCTTCAAGATGAAGAGAGTCAGAAGTTTAACTTCAGTTTGGTGCCACAGAAGTCAACGAAGGTCTGCAGGATCAGTTGTTTCCAAACTGGAAAAGAATTGCTAAAAATCATAGTGTGGTATTCTTGGAGAAACTAAAGTATGTCATCAAGCAGCTTCTGTCTACCATCTAGGACCCTCCCCATGAAATTTGCCTCCCCTCAGACCTGCTTGCCTTTGAAACTGAAGCTGTCACCCACCTAACTGTTGAGCAGTAATGTCTATACTATTTTTCATGAGGGGAAGATGATTTCAATAGAAAGGCAGTAATGTTTTTTCCTAAAAATAAAGTATAGCAACAGGGACTGCTTTTGGTTTAGTGCAATAGTAGTTGGGCCTGGGGCCTGTATACAGATCCTTATTGTGCTATGCTTAATGTTAGAGTGCCAAAATGGAGATAGCCATAAGGGCATAGCAAGTTCTTGTGGTATGTCTGTGCAACACGAGGGTTGAGTCCCACATAGTTTGGAGTCATAGAATCACATTTTCTTAGAGTTCTTCTTTCAAATAAGACAGTCGCAAGCCTCAGTACCAGTCAAAGAATAATTAGTGCTTTTTCAGATTACTGAGAGTAGATTCACTAGTCTGTTCATTTAAGAGGGCTTCTGGGGTCAATCAAAGTTCAGTTAGAGCAAACTCAACTGTGTCTGATTTTATACATGTCCCTAACGTGCTCTTAAGGAAAGCAAATATCGCAGCCATTTTTCACCTCAGCCTTATTGTCTTAATTATTTATCCCTCTCAGGAGCTGTTGCTGGTGCAGAAGCTGGAAATCTTGTGCAGGTGCAGACTTACCTATTAAAAAGCAGGGTTCATTACTCCTGTGGCCCACATGTTGGCTAACCAGATGTTTCTCCATCCCTCTATTACTCCATAGTGTTCCCTTGTGATTTTATGAAGGTAAATGAACTTTCAGGACAGCAACTTAGCTATGCTTCAAAAGCTTCTCCTGAATGGGGACATATCTAACTCAGCATTCTGGAGATACGTAAATGGCCATGTAAGTCCTTCAGGGAAAGAGCGCAGAGATGCTGCTTACTTTTATAGCTTCAATTTACCTTGCTGCCAATGGGAGTGGAAGCTGGGATGTCTTTTCACCTGATTTTTCTAGAAAGTAGCTGTTTAAGCTCCCTGCACAGCAGTGGAAAGGCATCTTTGCATGTGTAATTCCTCTCTTTTAAATGCTTAGAAGGTTGGGATGAATGCAATCTTTCAACATTAGGAACAATAAGCATCTCTGTATTATGCATAGAAGAAACTTGTGACGTTCTGGAGTCTAAGTCATAGTTAAGGGTAAGGCTGAAATGTAGGCTACAATAATAGCTGGTTGCAATTTGAAATTTTAGAAAGGAATCTGTAGACTGTATAAGTAAGGAGACTGAATGATTGTATGCCTAAAGCATATAACCACAGCCAGACTGGGGTGCAGTGCTGATGGCCTAATGCTATGAGAGCATTACTCTGAGGAGGCAATGGAGTATCGTGTGCTCAGCCTAGCTCTAAATCTCTTTTAAAAAGCCAGGTTGGAGAAGGAGGAAAAAATGTCTTGATTCTTAAAGTTCCTGTGCAAACACTAGATGCAGTTTAATCTGCTCATTGACTGCTAAACTGATTGTGGATCAAAATGCATCAGGAGTAGAAATTAATTGCAGGAAAAAAAAGAAGTGGAAGAAGCCCTGCTCTGTTGCTGGAGCTCTGACAGGTTATTCACAGGGAGGGGGAAAGAAAATTGCACTGTCTTTATGAATAAAGGTATCAGCAAAGTTGTTCCTGGCATGCTTTCCAGCCTTAGTCCATACCCCCCAGTGGGGTAAATATCTCAATTTGATAATATGTGATAGAATGGTGGTGGGCTAGAAATTTAACAAATGCCATGCAGCATGTGAATGACAATCAGGCCAGGAGCTTCATGCTCTTCAGCTTGTGACGTGTACCACAGGGATATGTGATAATTAAGGGAATGTTTCCTTCTGTCCCAAAATCTTTTGAGACTTCAGGGCGTGCTGAGCCCTCTGCTTCAAGGAGTATAAATACAGCAAACAGGCTGAAATGAGGTGAGATACATAATTTGAATACCAGTCAAATCTACAACAAAGGGGCACAGTCCTTTATAGACTTAGAGTTTTAGGTAGCTGGGTAGATAACTTTGTTTATCCTGTACCTTAGATGCTTGGTATGCCTATGTGCTTGTTTGATGGTTCATTTTAACCCCTCATTATAATAAATGCTTTTTTAGATCATGTATGCACTTCGTGTCTGGGGACAGTAACAAAATGCTTCCTTATTTTACCATATTACTATTAATCTGTTATGGGCATTTCTCATAAGGAACATTCAACAGTAAACTGAACTCTACTGAGTGATAACATGCATATTTGAACTTAGACTTACTGAATGTGTCAGCTGATGTGAAATCCAATCTTGCACATCCTGTATTTTTGATAAGAATTCATAGGCAGAAACTTAACTTGTCCTGCAGCCAGTACATATGAAATGTGCTCAAGGTATATGTAGAGGTACCTTCAGCTTGTAGTCGCAAGTTCAACTTCTAGCTTATTAACCTGAGAAATACCTAATGAATTTCTCTGGTCTACTCTGAATTCTGGTATGTGGTCTGTAGGTTGGAGAACTTATTCGGCATGAACAACACTCCAGTCCAGGCTAGTTGAGCTGCCTTTTTGACATGGTACTGTTCATTGCCTTCTACGTGAGCCGGGGTGCATGCTGCATTTGGTATCACAAATGATGGGATTACATAATCTATGCGCAACCACCAGGAAAATTGTTTTCTGAGGTTGCTGTGAGACAGCTGGGACACACTTCTTGGGATCTGCTTCCAGTGTTTGTTATACTCTGAGTATCATAGTGTAGATATTGTCCAGGAAGGTAAAAATGTAGAAATATTCACTATTTATCTTCTTAAGCCTTGTTGCTTCTATGTTTTGGAAATACTATGTTAAAAGTTCTGTGAGTGCTGTTAGGTGTGTCTCCAAGCAGTTTTATCTATCACTAACCAGAGCTTTGGTGTTTTTATGTCAGCAAGCTTTCAAAACAGATTTTGTACATTTAAATGTGTAGACCTTCAGAATTCAAATGGAACAAGGGAATTTAAAAAAAAAAAAAAAAAAAAAAACCACAACAAACATCAAATCAGAACAGCCAAAACAAAAACAATATAGTCAGCCTTTATACAATCAAACTGCTGGGTGATTTATATATTCATGTCATCTTACAATGGCTCAGCTCTCAGCTGCCCGAAATGTGTAGGAATGGCTGCCACTTCATTTAGCCTCCAGCAAAGGGCTGGCATACACTTTGCCATTGTGCTTAAAACTCTGAAGACAGAAGATCAGGTCTCATGCTTCTGTCCTTGGCTCCGGGGGAGGAATGTGACTTAGTTCTCTGATAAGGGGTAATCAAAGTTTATTCAGTCTGAAAGGTATTGCAACTCAGTGAAGGTATAGGTTCACTGTGCTGTAGTCCTGCTTTCTGGCCCAGGTGATCTTTGGTAACCTGTGTGTTAGCGTTGCTGTGAGATATGGCAGCAGCTTGAACTCAGCTGTCCTCCATAATTGGAATTTATGGCCTTGGTCAGTAATAAGGACAAAGAAATGTACAATATCAATCACAGAAAGTTATGAGCACATGAGCATGAGTTAGCTCAGACAACTGGCTCTGGGGTTACAGCAGTATTGGTATGTGAGCAACATTCATCTATACTTCACACCTGACCCTGAAGCAATCTTATGTCATTATTGCGATCACTTCTTTGTGATGCATCTTTTCACCTAGGGAGAAAAAGTGTAAGATCAAAATGTGCTGAATGTTTTCTATCTGCAATGCTGTTGCTTTCATTAGTATTTGAGGGTGATTCTGCAGAGCACAGGGTTTTTGAGTAGGTCTTTGAAGAGATATCAAGGCAATCTGATGAAAAACTTCATATTCCAAAAGTAAGTTTTTCTATTTTTTTTTATCAATTCCTTTTTCATCAAAGGGATTCTGCTTAGACCTTCCTTTCCTGGGTGGTGCTTGCCATTGTATGGAAGTGTCACACAAGCTTCTGCGCAAGTGAGTTTCTGATTCTGCCTCTTCTGTGGAATTGCAGCTTGTTATCTCCATTACAACTGCCTCCCAATCACTTCCAACAGTTGTCTGAATTGATTTAAAAAACAAAACAAAACAACTGTTCTGTTTTCTGATGATAAATGATACTGTCTCAGGACCAGTGTCCAGGTTCTCAACAATTCTGATCTGCAAAGGACTGGCCCATTGGCTGCTTGATTTTTGCTATATTCTATTTGGGCTGTTTCTAGGGGTGTTATATTTAAGATAACTCTGATGTGGCCATTAGTAAATTGTAGTCTCCAAGTGGTTAAGGACTCTTCCCAAAATTGTTGGATGTCTTCCAGTACAGCAATACGATATAAATTTTACAAATTTAATCTCACATTTTCAGTTTCAAAATTTGCAAATTCACAGTGCAGTTTGCAGATGAGATCATCAGTTCTAGTTTCTTAATTATTCAATTCATCACAATTAATATGGGAACTTCAACTTCTATTTTTTTTATTTATACTTCTCCCCTTTTGAGTTATTTTTCATGTAAGTGCTTCCAATGTCACAATGGCTTTCATGAGACTGAAGGGAAAACCAAGCACCTTTCTGCCAGGTGTTTTGAATCTCCTTCTCTTAATAAAAAGCAGTATTCCATCTGCTCTTGAATGTGCACATCTCCACTGTTAGTTCTATCCCAACCTCACACCCCTCCAGCTGTGCACATGTTTCTTATTACAAGACAAGTCTGGGGAGGAGGATGGCAATTATTGCTTGGTCCCCATCTGAAACAAATTCCCAAGATGAAGGATGACTTCTCAGATTGAAAGTTCTTGTAAGAATAATGCCTTTCCAGACCCTAGCAGTCTAGGTTTCCTTCAAAACAGGCACCTTTCAGTAAAAGATGCCATTAGAAACCTATATTTTGTGTTTCATTTTATTCTTAGCAAATCCTATTATTGACATAGATTATCTGAGTGATGTTTCTTATGACTGTGAAATGAGTGAAGGGTAGGCCATTGCATCTCTATTGTGAGTTTTCTTAAGATGTTATGACATTTGAATGCTTTCCTTTGTGGGATGGAAATGATGTGGCCCACATAGGTGGTTTCTTTTTGCATGCTGTATGGAGAGAACTTTTATTATTAAAAATGCTTAAAATTTCCATGTAAAGAGTGTTAGTATGAGTGGTAGGGAGACACAACAACTGCTGTAATGGAAAGGTAAGATGAAGAGTTGGATCAAACGAGAAGAGCAGAAGGGACTGGAAGCACTGTTAAGTGCTGCCTGAAGAGTAAATTAGGTGGCTACAGGCATCCTTGATTTTCCTGGGGACCTTGTGGACTTGTAGTTAAACCCTTTTGGAAGCTGCCTCTTACTATTCTGGTAGGTTTTGCAGCAGTCCCTTGGTGCTTGACCAGATATTCCTGTTATTTATGACTCCCTGTTTCACTCTTCCTGGCTGGATTTGTTCCACTGTGGCTATTCCAATGGGATTCAGATTTCCTTTCTAAAATAAATGGCTGTTCTCCATCAATCTTCTTCCCTGTATCCACCCTGGATTAGCCAATTACATAGCCACAAAGTATTCCCACTGGTTTCTGCCTTCCCCTGTTCACCACCCCCTCATGTGACAACTGTGGGACAGAAACATTGCTTCTGGGTCTCTGACTTCCTCCTCCAGGACAATGTTTTTCTCTTTAATTTTATTTCTCTTATGTAAATGGCCCTTTGGGTTGGAGAAGGTCATGTTTTTGTTGCTTTAGGGAGGTGGGGAGGGTATTTGGTTTTACCCACAGCAGCTAGAGTGCAGTATGTTGTTTCTATAAATGGACCACTACAGTGTTAGGAAATGGCCTTTGATACAGGATGGCCTCAATCAGTTTCCAATTACATTTTAGCCTTCTATAAAAAAGACAAATCTCTTTGTGCCCACGGGGTGTGCACATGCATGCTTCCAAGAGCTCAGCCGTGCCATCCTGCAATTAAATTGAGAACTGCTGACATCATGTTGAGGATGAGTGTTTTCTCTTTCCCACCTATTCAGTTTCTGCCTTTGAATTCTGGACCTGGACCATTAAATTCTAGGAAAAACAGGGGACAGGAAATGGTCTAAGAGTTATCTGCTCCTTAAGTGATTTGATACTAAGGAAACGACACAGAAAAAGACTGGTCCTTCTGAATTGCTAAAAGGTATACTGGTTCAGATTAAGATGGAAGACTTCTGTCTTGATCCAAACGAACCTGGAGTTAAGAGACTTTTAAAGATAGCCTCTCAAGCAATGTAGGAGAATGCACTGATACCAGGAATATGACAGGGATTTATTACCCTGGGAGTTTTGTTGCCACTTTAAAGATAATGTTTTTTTGGTTTCATTGCATCCTGTGACCAGCAAGATTAGGCAGAGATGGAAAAAGGGGGGGGGGGGGGGGGAATCAAACAAGCAGGGCACTAAAAATGGTGCCCATTTTGTGAAATGGTCTTACTGGCAAAGGCACGAAAGATTTCTCCAGGGTAGGCTCAGAGAAATGTCCGAGCCTTTAAGAATTTACTTCTCAAATTCATCTTTGAATCTTATGTGTTTTGCTCATCAGAGCCACAGCAATGGGACACCACATTTCCCAGGGATAATTAAATACTTGCTTAATGCTGCCAGGTGACCCACGGGTCCTGCAGTAACATTACTCAGAGAGACAGAAATGGGACCGCTGGACAAAGCCCTTCCTTCAGGCTACTTTTTTCCTGTTTTCAGGAAAGCAGCAGGTCATTCAGAATGAGAGGCTCATGGGTCAATGAGGAATTTTGACATGAAATAGTGGATTTTTGAGAAATGATCCAACCTTCCAGGGCTGAAGTGTTGCAAACACTTATTGTCCATGATGTATGCAGTAATTGTGATCCAGAAACAAAGGCATATGCCAAATGGCTCCAAATGTATACTGAATGTTCCATTTTCATTATACAAGAGCAACAATTATCTATTTATAGACAATAGTAAGACATAACTGATCAAGATCAGTTCCGGGCATCGGTTCCTCCTGGCTAGGCATTAAACCTCCAGGAAATATCTCTCTGCTCTGCTGTTAGTCTCATTATTTATACTAACTATCACAACCGTTTGTGTAAATATTTGATTTTCTGATACTGGCACCCTGAATGAGTTCAGGTCAGGACGTTGTCTGCATATTGTATAGCATTACAACATGCAAATACTTAAGTAACTGTGGAAAAGAACAGGAGGCTTCAGAACTGACTGAGAAATCAAGGGGTCAGGCTTGGAGCACCTGCTTTGTTCAGTTGGCTTTTATTAAGCAAAACAGTGCAGCTCTGCAGGAGGTCAGAGCGGATGATCTCATGGGTCTTCCTGCCCTTAAAGTACACAGATTACGTTACTGTAAAATTAGTGTCAGTACAGCCAGTGAAGTGAATTTAGGCTTGTCCATTTAGATTATCACAAAAACGGAATTTGGTGGAACAGTTTCCTTGATCTCTTTTATTTCCAGAGAATACAGTTTTGTTATGGGAGGGGAAGGGAGCTATTTCAAGTCACTGAAGATGTCTGCATTCCCACATAGACTGTTTGCAATCAGACACTGCAGCTTTGTGATAGGCATCGGCTGAACTTTGCTTCTACTCAGTTTCACTTCCCGGATGTTTTCCTTATTTGGCTGAATGATGAGCAAAATGTAACATCAAGTATGTCCTAGACATATCAGCACATTGGAATTTAAGATCTCTTCTACTTGTAACGAGCAGAGGAATTACAACACAAAGCACACCTTTCTCTCAAATTGACTGGTTAGCATAATAAAGTTAAACTCAAAGCAGCTTGTTCTCAACCTGTATCTAGCCTGAAGTGCTTTACTTGTGTTTCAGATCTGTCAAAGGGCTCGTGCTTGACTGCACGTGCCTGCTGTTTTCCAGCTGTATCAGCTCTAATTAAAAACCTTGCCTCTTCCTACAAACTTTGCCTCGGGAATCTTTGTGGCTAAGCAGTTTTTTTTTCTTTGTCATTTAAATTTTGCACAATTTTAAGCCACTCGAGCATCTTGCACATGAGTGGCCTAGCCTTCTGGTGACGCTCTCCTTTATACCTGTAAAGTTGTTCTATTTGTTTCACATATGGAAAATATGCATTGCAACCTAGTAACGCAGAAGCTAGGTGAACTTATTTCTATGAAATCAAAGATTAAGGGGAGACTTGTGCACTGCCAATAAACAGATGTGTAGGCAGCAAATTTAGATGTTTAATTGAGTAGATGAAGAAATTGCTGGATTCAGTCCGAGACACAGAAGCTAGAAATCTGAATATTAAAAGGCAGGTTGTTTAAAAACTATTATATTTTTATTAGTTTGATATGCCAGAGGATGTGGTAAATCCTCCAATCAGCTGGCATTTGTTTGGAAAGCTTACTAACTGCCAAACCAGTTTAAGTTTGTGGACTTGACAGAAGGCTCACTGGAGAAGCTAAATGTCCAGAGTTCTGCAGTAGGATGAAGTTAAATGATCAAAAAATTGCTGTTTGCTCTTATTGAAGTTGAAGGAGCACATCTGAAAGACAGTGAAAGGGTGTTTACACATTAAGGTGACCTCTGCTCCAATAGATTAGTTCAAAGGGATGCATTGTCTCCCAACAAGAGCATCCAGCTGATGTGCCTTAACTCTTTGAAAAGCAGCAAGATGCCAAGTTTACCTACTCATTGTGTGTAAGGCCAACATCAATCCTGAACTCAGACAAGTTTGGATTAGCGCCGTTGTGGGTGGGCACACTGAAACCTTTAAGTTTCATTAAATGGTGGAGTGTTTCATTTTTGTTTTCTTTTCTACCAGGCTGCTGTCCCTAGCAGGACTGTGTGATGTGAGGAATGGGTGTACCCAGCAACTTGCATAATCCCCTGGTAACTAATGTAGAAGTAGGGGTTACTTTGATCATAGCACAGATATACAGGCACAGCAAGGATTTGGGATGGGATTCCTGGTCAGGTTATCTAAGTTGAATTGCCTGACCCATGGTTTAGAGAGTTCCTCAGCAGGTGCTCTGTCATGGAAAGAGGGAAGTATTTCTAGGCAAGATGATTGTCTAACAGCAAAACAGAAGTCTGTGCTGCAGCAGTATGGAAAAGGAAAGAGCAGAACTCTTTTGGTGTGCAAAGCTGTGGCTAATGTGGTTCTATGTGGTCACACTGTTTCTTCCTGTCTTACACAAGAGGTGTTTGCTTAGCTCTTCAGCCTTATAAGTTTGTGGACTTGTGGATTTTCCCTTGCTAGTACAGGCTTCTGGTTGGCCACTTAGGTCTAATGACAATGGCAAGTAATTCTTGGTGATCTGTTGCTGATCTCTTAAGAGTTGAATATTCCAGTTGATTTGAAAACTATTGGAGGCCTGTAGAGCTCCATTTCATGAAATGCTACCTTTAAAGCTATGAAGGTGACCTAAAAAATCCTACTTTAGATTTTTATGCTGGAACTCAGTTCTGCTGCGTGCTTTCTATACTGCAACTCTTGCCAGTTTTTGCTCTTCCTATGCAACATAGCAGAAGCCAGTTTCCAAGCACTGGCACCTTCTCTAAATGCCGGCAGTCAGATCCTATTATCTTAAGGCCTGATCAGGAGCTAAAATTAAGCTACAATCCAGATATTTTAAGGTTACCAATAAAATTTCCTCTGATGTACAGAAGATCATGGCTCAGGAGTTCTTAAAAGTTGTAACTATAATAATAATAATAATAATAATAATAAAAAACTATGACTAAATTACTGCCAAAAAATCATGGTCCCAAAGTCAATTTCTGGTAGAAACATTTGTTTCTTCTCTTAAAAAGAATAAAAAGTGTAGAGAGTAAAAAGATGAAAATGGAATTTTGGTTTCCAAAAACAATTTCATTAGCTTGGATTAGGGAGAGAAGGAGGTGCAGTAATTTTTTTTTTTAAAGAAATGCCAGAAATTTCAGTGGAAACAAATTCTTCCACAGTTTGAATGTCCTCTGTGTTGAGGAGATGATGATGATGATTATACTTTAATCATCAAAACAAAGTTGGGGGGGGGGGGGGGAACAGGACAGAAGCACTTCTGCATGGGTGTTTCTTTCAGGAAGCATAACTTACTGTTGTCCATGCTTAAACTCATACGCCAGTTTTTCTAACAGCATTTCTGTGGATCATTCTGGGGCTTTTCCCTCAATAATAGTGAACTCAATTATTATTTGCCTACAGGACTGTAATTGAGAACAGCACCTTGTATTCTTATTTGTTTTTGTTCTTCCAGATGTGAGATGAAGACCTGATCTGACTGACAGATTAAATGACTTTGCATATAATATCCAGATAAAACAATCACACATAATTGGAAATATCTGTTCTAATCAGAAGTTTTTAAAAGCAAATTAGTCTTCCCTTCTTCCTGCTTCTTTCATGGTGAGTTCACTTTCAAGGTGTGATAACAAAGTCATTCCTTGCTTGTAAACCTTTCCCAGCTAGGAGTCAGTGAAGATTTGTTCAAGCTATGCAGAATTCTAAGGCATGAGACGTAACCTCTTAGGGTGCTCTTTGAGTTAATCCCTTCTCAGTTTCCACCAAGATCTCAGTGACATCTTCCAGTGGTGAAATAACCCACCATAAATCCTTACTAGCCTTAGCAGGAGCTGATTTACCCCAGTAGGTAGTAATATGCAGAAGTATTAGCTACTTGCTAGTTGTTTCTCTTTTTTCCTTCCTCTTTAGTTGAATACATTAACTCTTCTATTGGAGAATTTGTTTGCATGTGGTATAATTGTAACTAAGAAATCTTGTGTGCTGAAAGACATACTAGGACACATTAGTCTTAAAGTCTTAATGTCCTTGAAATGCCATGCCAAAATTTGGCAAGTTAGAATAACTTTGGTAATGCTTTAATAGAATGCAACAGTCAAGGAATCTACTCAGAAATAGGACTGAATAGCATATTGCCTTTGGGATATTGAGAAGTCCATGAACAGTATATATATGCTTAGTACTGCAGTTTCTTATTGAAAACTCTGTTTTAGCTGGTTCTGAGTTCTTATTTTAATTTTCTCTACAAGCAAGCACTGATTTAATGCTTTGCTTCCAGGTATCAATTTTAGTTTGTTCCTTTTTAAAACTACCCTGGTTAACATTAGGCACTTAACATTAGTTAACATGAGCATCTAAATATAAGCTATATGCTTATACACCTACGTGAATCTGGACCTTACCAGCTTGTTCATATTACCTACCACCTCTCTTTCTCTTGTCAGTAGCAGGTTACAGACTATGGCCTCTGAAAGCTATACAATACTGTGGTGTTTTTTTCCTGGGAAAGCAAAACAAATCAGTCCATATTCTTCTCAGCCTTATGAGTTACTGTAAGGAATTACAGGACTCCCCAGAAGGAGAAAGTATACTATTGGTCCTCTACTAAGGATAATCATGTCACATGATGCTGAGTCCACTCTAGCTTTCAAAAGCATCTGTTCTGCTATTACACTTACCCCAGAACTCAGAACAACAAGAGACTAAAAACTTTCTTTTAATTCACCTCTGTTATGGATAATTTTTGCCTGGAGCTCTGAAGGACTGAATGAAAGGTTCTCTAGGTCAAAATGCTGGCATAATATTGTGAAACATGGTTTTATTAATGTGTGAAGCTGGATGCTGCCAATTAAAAGCGTTACCATGTAAATATGCATATGCTGTACAATGAAGCTGCTTATGCATGTAGTTCAGTTTTTATTTTTCTATTTTTTACAAATTAGATCAGATGAGAAAACTGTGAAGAAAAATGTCTGAGTGGGGAGTAGATTTGTAGGAAAGAAACACTAGCCCACAGAAAGGGTTGGGAGATCTTCTGTTGGCTATGAGCCCTGTAGTTCTATAGGAGTTCTCCAGGCCCAAGGACAAGGAGGAGTCATCCTGGTTTGACAAACTGGGTGTTAGTGGATACTAGTGATCTAAAGGGGAAAGGACTGTAATGCTTCTTTGGCTTGTGAATATTCCCCAGGCCACAACTCCCACTTTTGTAATTTGCTCTTGTCATCTTTATTTATGGCCAATTGTTCATTTGAATGCATCGGTTGCTGTTAGTGACAGGAGAGCCGTGCAGTGAGAATGCTGGATGTGCACCACAGAAATATGGTTTACCCATTAATGTCAGAGCGAGCTGATGAAGGAAACATTTGTACTAATTTTGAGTGGGTGTTTATGCTCTTAAAAACAACTCTGTTAAAATGACAAGAAGGGGATGCAGGCAGGCACAAGCCCCCAGTTTGTTCTTCATGATGTCAGATGAAATTTGTTCCATTTACAACTGAAGTATGATTGTTCGTAGCCTTTTCACAGAGCTATTCTTTGGGAGGCATAGTTCAGGCTAAATGTGTTCTGACTCAAGTGTCATTGGCAGGGATTGGCACAGTCCAAAGCTGCATGCTCAGATTGATGCCAAATTTTTTGATCAGTACAGATCTATTCTGCTAGTCTCCTATCCCCTGGGACATCTGGAGAAGATGAATTTTCCATGTGAGCTAAAAGAAAACTTCATCCCCTTCCCAGCACTTGTCTTTATTAATGAAAATATTAGCATAATTTCCTTAGTTGTTTGTACAGTTCTCCCTAAATACTGATTTGCCAATACCAGATTTCCAGTTCTTCTCTCTTAACCCTCTTACTTAATTCCTACTTACTTTCTTTCCTCAGAGTGAAAGAAACAATCCTCAGTGAATCAGCTGAGTCTTTTTTGGACTTGATTGGTGGGTGGACGGATGGACAGTTCCCTGCGGGGAAGTTCCTTCAGGCAGCTGTGTGATCAGAACAGATACCTCTGGTCACGGGCATGAGTGGGCATCTGCAGTGCTGTAGAAGCAGTGCAGCATTTCTAAAAGGAAAGGACCATGCGACTGAAAACTGTACTGCGGTGTCCTAAATAAGGACAGCTGCAGGGCTGCAGCTTATCACCTGCCCTTCCTGAGCTCAGTAATATATGGATTTGCTTTTATTTAATTTTTACTGTTGCACTAGCTCCTGGCAGGTGTACTCTTAATGTGTTGATCATAGCTGCCCTACAATTGCTCTGTTCTGCACCCAATTGTTATTTCTTTTTCACCTACAAGTATTATCAAGCAAGTTTTAAGAGATGACAGCATCATTCCAGATTACATTTGGTAATAATAATACTGCTGCTGGGCAGGTATTTTTCCCTTCTGCTCTGCTCGAACTCAGCAACGACCTTCAAACTCTTGTGATCCTTGGCACAAAGATGGATGCATCTCTGCCTTTCTTACAGCCCTAGTGAAGGGCTATAGCATACATGAGATCTAATGTAAAAATGCAAGCCAATTCAGGTTGTCTTTCCCTTCTGAGTGATGGTAGTGAGTAGACAGTGCTTAGGTAGTCTTCCCAGAGCAATATCTTATTTTGAGCCAAAACATTGAACAGAGAGGTTAACCAAGTTCTGAGCAATCAGATTATTTACCAACTCTTGTACCTTGGGATGTACCCATGTTGTCTTGGGCATTTCTGCAGGTCCTCCTTCTGAGGAGTTCCCTGAAACTTTGACCCCGACTGTCTTCCACAGCTTGCTGCCATGCAAGGCTGAATATAACCAGCACCCTGTCAGACCAAACCAGTAATAAGACTGTGGAGAATAGTGGTTAGTCTGCAGTCAGGGAAGGAATCACTGGGAAATAGCTGCTTTTTTTTTTTTTTTTTTTTTTTAAGCTGTGAAATACCATCGTGGTGTTTCCCAGAAAAGCCTCTCTTGGACATGAGGAGATCTAGTCCAGACCAGTGCAAGTCTAGAGCATTAGCAGCCCGTTTGCATCTTGCCACATGCAGCGTACATAAACAATTACTACTCCTAAGTCATTCTGGGGCACCTCGCCTTGAGACATACATGATATTTCACCCAGTAGGTCAAGTCTCCAGGGGTGACTTGCAGCCACAAGTGGGTTGGATAAGATGTGCAACTTTCCTCTGTAATATTACTTTTTTTCTTTATAGTATAGCCCCATTAGGCTGTTGAGTGTTTTCCTAACCACAACTGACTTAGGATAGCAGAAAAGGCATGAAGAGACTTAGCAGTTGGGAATAAATTTGACACAAATTTAGTGTAGAAATAAATTTCAGATTACTATTTTAAAACAATGGAAGGTGATTAATCATTATAACAAATTCCTTGGGCTTGTGGTAGGATTTCCCAAACTTGGAATCTTTTCTGAATGTCGTCTTAAAACCTCTGCCTGAGTTTCAATAGAGCTTACTAGCTGGATGCTAAAAGCTTCATTGGAATTCTTTGGAATGTATACACAGTAGTCCAGATGAGAGCTCATAGGCACCCTTCTGATTTCAAAAGTCATGATTATTCAGTTGATTTAAGACCTTGTTGACTTCAACTTATGTCTACTTGCTTAAGTTTTCACTCCCAGGATGAAATCTCTATGCTGAGTTTGAAGCCTATTGTTATTTTTTATTTACGAGCTCTCCATGTAATTCTAGATTAATATCTTTGGGTAAGTGTAACTCTAAAGTTATTGCCAGTGTTGTCATTGATATATTCTGTTTAGATCTGAATGTTCTCTCAAACTGAGCAAGGTAAAAAGAATAAGTTGGACTAAGTGTCCTATGTCCTGTATATTCTGTCAGGCTTTTCTGTAAGAGTGACTTTTTTTTTAATTGCTGTAACAGGAAGTTTAGATGTATTACAATCAGAAGATGTCAAAGTATTTCCCCAGATCCAAATAGGGAAAGGTAACAGATTTCTGCCTCCACACTGTACAATTTATTTCAGAAATATCCTTATCTTTAATAGAAGTACTCTAGTATCATGTTTTGCTTGGTTTTCTTAGATGCTCCTGAACCATAGATGGGCCAAAGCAGGATGAAACGTGATGCAAAACAAAAGGCTCTCTGAAATCTTCCTGTTCCAAGCATAGCTAAGCAATTTCACTCTCTGAGAAAATTACAGGAAAACAGGACTAACAAGGACCCAAAGAAGCAGTTCAGCATATCTCACTGGCTTATGGCCAGATATTTTCTGTGACCTATTCATGACAGATACCACTCTAATCTGTCTTTCAGTGTTAGAGATTTCACCTTCTCCCTCAATAACATTCTGAGCTCCTGTCAATAAGAGATTTTTCTCTCAGTGTCTAACCTGAGTTGAAAAGGCTTCCAGGAACCTGTAGAAAAGTCTTACTTTCTCTTGGCAGGAAACTTGTAAGACAATCCCCAATCCATTCTCTTCTCAGTTAACTCTGCTTTCAAAGATCTTGTTTTCTAGGTGTTAGGTATTCTGGGGGTTTGACTCCTCCACCTTGTCACTGTTGCATAAGTAAGCATACATGCATGGTTGGGGATGTTCATATAAGAGACATCTCATAGGTAGTGACCTCTCATTTGCTAGTCATACTAAAAGAGGAGCTCTGATAGTCCAGAATTTGAGATCCTGTTGAACGTTAAGTACAAGATACTGGCCAGGAACCTGGGCAAGACACCCCCTGAAAAAAATGATGTGCCACCTGCTCTCACTGTATTCTACCCTCTCCATGGAAGAATTGCTCTCTTATTTTAAACTCTTGGAAGCTCATACAAGAACTCAGCTCCTTGTGGGTAGTCCTGGCAAGGAGGACATTAGGCTTGAGGAGCATCAGCTCATATGCACGTGCTTGGAGGCTGTGACAGTGTGCTCTAAAAGATTGCCCCCTCTGCATATGGCAGCTAAGCGTGTAGCTAGATCTGCTGGGGCTGAGTGTCTATAGGTGGTAAGGGGCACAATCACACATTGCCTGTGCTGTGCTAGGAGCAGAGAAGCTGCACTGACCTCCCAGTCTTGTTTTCAAGCAGCTGACTCAACAGCAGGGTAGGTGTTGTTTGTACAGATGGTGCTAGGCTGTTTGTAAGGAAGACAGGTAGAGGGAGTGCCCACTGAGGTTGCCTGCAACAGATGCATCTCTGCAAGGCTTGGGTCTTCCTGTGGTCCTCCACACCCAGAGTCATTCAAGAAATGACAAGAAATGAAAGGATTTACAGGAGGAATGGAGAATCTTATTTCCCAATTCCTGGCTCATGTCATACTCAGCCCAGGCCTCTCCCTCTCCCAATTACCTGTGTCACCGGGCTGCCTGTTGCTCTACCAACTTTTTTTCTCAGGCATCGTAACTGCCTGCCTTATGGGAGGAACAACCTCCTTGCAGCCTTTTGCTTTCTTCTTGTGATGCAGTGTGTGCCTATCTGCTCTCATGAAGACAAACATTTTTCTTTGGTATCTTGTAGTCATTGCACTATCTAATTAAAATAAGCAAATGAATCAAACAATCCTCCCTCTATTGACAGAAAAAACCTGCAGCCAAGTTTCTGTTGAGAGATTATAGAAATAAGGGAACCTGAGAATCAATTTATTTCCTTGAAGTCAAGACCGTACTAGCTGTTAACTCAATGTAAGAGTTTAAGGTATTAAATATGTCTCTCTAAGCACTTTGCAGTTCTTCATTTCTTTATCTGTGGGGAATAACTTTTCAGTATCAAGTCTAAATAGCCTGTCTTCTCTGGAAAAACACTTGAATGCATCTTCCCCATTTTAATAAAGTTTGGGTTAGAGAAGGGAAGTGAGCAGCTTATTAAACAATGCATGAAAACACGAAAGCTGCCACTTGAGCCTTGGGGCTGACGTCACATTGTAAATCCATTGACACAGCTCTGCTCACCAGTTGAAATGGGGCAGGCTGGGCTTTTCTGAGAAGGGATTTTTGCAGCAGATTGTTAGTTTAGATGGGAGCCTATGCTGTGACAATCCTTTAGGAAGATGTTTACTTGCATTAAAAAATCTTGGTTGCTTCTAAATTCTCAAGCAAGAGACTGGAGAAGGGGATTGGTAATTGTACTCCTCTGCTTAATCCAAGGTTAGAAAGCTGTACTTTTGTAATCTACGCTCCTTAAAGTTGCAGCAGAAAGTATTCTGCCTGCAGCTGTCTCTGCCCAACACTTCAGCTCAGGGCTGTCAGGAGACTGCTTCTATTTTTCATGCTGCCAGTTCAAATCTCAATATTGGTGCATTGACTCTGGAAAACTTTGGGGTCCATAGGTGTTGAGTTTGTCATCTTTTATTCTGCTTTTCAATGTCAGAAGGATGCAGGGATGGAATGTGGTGATTGCTGTTGCTTGGAGCTGGTGGTACTAGTAATGAAGCGTAACAAGTAGTGGTGGATGCTCACACTGATTTTGAGGTTCTCTTACAGAATTAGGGAGGCACTAATGTGTCTTGCAAGTCTGAAAGGCACCAGAGAGCTGTGAGGGTGATTTGCCATTTTAGCAGCCCCGTTATTGGTATTTGCTACTCAGAACAAGGTCTTCAACTTCATAAGCAATAAATTCCCATTACAGAACAAAAGAAAAGAAAATTGTCGAAGTAATAATATAGAGCTAAGACTGTAGAGCTGTAAATCTTTTAGTTGCTTACTGATCAGTTCTGTATTTCTGGAACATCATTATGGCACAGAAGACCAAACTACAGATTACAGCCCTTTTTTTTTTCTTTTTTTTTTTTTTTTTTTTTTTTTCCAAATTCTGACAAAGCAATTTCACCCGAAGGCAGTCTGAGTTCTTCTGATTGCAGTGGTTCATTTCTTTCTTTTTTTTTTTTTTTTTTTCTTGAGTGTCCTTTTTTCTGGGAACCTTCATTTCTGTTTGCTAGGCATGGAGATGTTTTGAGGAAAGAAAGGTCTACTGCTGTTTGCTTTGGTGGGATCCTCTAGAGAGCTTTACAGGCTCTGGTAGTGTGGCACTGACTATCTGAGAGACTTTCCCTGTGCTGTAAAAAGAAAATGAATATTTACAGTGAGAACTGTTAAATTGCACAGTAAGACATAATTGCACAAAACATGGAAAAATCAATGCTGTTGTTTACTTTCTGATGTCTTTATGAGAGCAGATAGCAGAAGCATTTCATATTCTACTACAATCTATCTCACCTAATGTATTCAAATTCCTGGTATCTCTTATGGAACAATAACTTCTTGTGAAACACTGTTGGTTTTGATATGATGAAAAAATTACAGCTGTTGAGGACTTTTTTTTGCTTACCTTTATTTACTGAATAGATGACCCAATTATCTTCTAAATGCCGATGAATTTTGAATAGCTGCTTCCTGCAAATTTGCAGGACAAATTTTTTCTTTGAGAATGAGAAACAGAAAACGTCCAGGATCTGCAGCACTAATTTTATCAAATATGGAATAAGCGGCCTGGAAAGTTTGCAGCCATTTCCTTTATAGGAAGTGAGAATGTGTTGTGAGATACAATAGGAGGAACGGTAGTATAGTAATACATTCCCAGGTGGGAATATGCCAGGGGAAGGAGTAAGCTGGATCTTTATGCCATAACCCTTTGCTCTGTGTGTTGCTACCACAGGCTGACTACTGGCCTGCTGAGACCAGCAGCTGCTGGTCTTTGCAGTCCCACAGACAGCAACACACCCAGTAGGTAACAGCTTGTAGGTCACACTCAGTGGTGTTCTCTTTGTTAAGGGGAGACAGGAAAAGCAGTGGCATCAACTGCATCAGAAAGTCCTCTGGCTGCGTTGAATGAACCAGGAACCATTTTCTGCTGCTCAGTACATCTTATTTCTCTGTATTGGGGAGAATTTGGTAGGAAAGGATGTATGTTACCTAGCAGGTATGAGAAGTGCAAAGGTGAAGCTCAGTGATGTGAGCAGGGCTTAGGAAGAGAGGGTTAAAATAAGGAGGGAAGAATGATGCATAGGAATTTGAAGATTGTGTGAGGAGATGAGGCTGGAAAAAACTGCTCTATTAGTCCTGAAGACCTTGAAAGCTGTGCATGATAGCAGGGAAACTGGAGCCCCTTGCCGGGATTCACAGTCTCAGCTGTCTGTTAGCTGGAAGAATAATAATAATTCATGAAATAATGAAGTCATATGAATTTCAGTAGCAAAAAAATAATTGAATGCTTCTCCAGCCTGGAGGAAGACATTTAATTGTCCTTATTGTCTGGTCAGAGGGATGAGATTTGGTCAAGTAGTATGAGATATTCTTAATGGCTAGATCACTGAATATAAACAAATAGGAACTGGGCACTACAGTTAAGATTGCAGTAGCCAAAGCAAAGCATCTATTGTGAAAGGTGCTTTGAGGTTATATAAAGGATTGTATAGCTACTGCAAAGTCATTATCAAACCCTACCTTTGGTGAGCAGGGAGGATACCTGTTGTATTTTTCAGTGCAGATTGTGCTGAAGCTCTTTGTTCTATGGTTTTTGGGGCAGATCCCAGATAATGTGTATCTCTGGATTTCAGTGTCAGGAGTTTTTCCTAGTGGACAATCTTCCCACTGTCTAATCTGCAGTACTCAGCAGGGAAGGAAACTCAGCATCACAATATGTTCTGTGAGTTCACTGGAGCTAAACAGGAAGCGATTTCAATGGGATTTGCATGGCTTTACGCAGTCAGTGAATTTGCCCTTCTCTAATAAAACTACCATATTAAAAACAGCAACAGGCCCCAGATTCTCATCACCAGGGAAGAGGAATTATAATCAAGCCAGGTAAATTCCTCTGAGCAGGCTTTTTTGAGGATGTCCTTGGAGGCTTAATGGAGGGAGGTGAAAAAGCTTGACAGTGGAGGGGCAGTGTAAAGGTATGAGTACAATGGTCTCTACCTATGACAAGGAAAAGCTATTTCTGGCCCAGAGGCTCTCTTTTTTTCCTTGCTTTCTTTCTACGTCCAGTAGGAATCATTTGTGTTTTCGTTAACAGCCTGCCAGAACTTCAAGGGGTTCTGAAGGGAGCATGGACAATACATTGCCATGGAGGAAGGGGCTCAGGCATGCTGCTTGTCTACTCAGTGCCTTCCCATCCCTGGAGGGAACAGGCTGTCCCCTTATAACAGCTGGGTTGGTGAGACCATGCTATGTCAATGAGTGTCATTGCTAGGGCAGTGTGTTCTGGTGGAGGTGGGTGGGAATGGCCACAATGGGGAGGGAGGCCACTGAGGAGAGGAAGGACAGCAGGTGGGGAGCTGAACAACATCCTTTGCTATGGCATGTCTGATAAGGTGGGTGTTTACTTCTATGGGAAGGAACAGTTTTGCAAATAGAAGATTAACTGCTGAATGATCCTATGGTAACAGCCCTGAGGCGATGCCAATTTAGCCACTCAGCATAAAACCAGGCAGGGAGGAAAAAGGCATCATGTTCCAGTCCAAACGCTCCTGGTTGACGTCAGTGTGTGATCCTCACATCTCCACAGATCTCAGTGTACTCACCGTGTTATCTCTAGTATCTTTAATAGGGTTAGGCTGGTCCACCTCAATAGGCACCCTGATACGAGCAGGCCTGGAAGCATGACTGGAGTTTTTTCTGGCTAAGTTAGTTGGTCTCAATAGAGACACTGCCTCTCCTTCTAAGTCTTGCTTCATTGAGCAAACACAAAGAGGAGGAAAGGCTGAAAGGAAAGGGCAGACTATTATATTTTTTTCAATTGATATCTATGTACTGGACCTGCAAGCATATCTAAGACATGAAAAGCAATCTTATGCTGTAGATGTGACCAGGTAACTCCTGTCAGTAGACTGACAGATGTTTGTGCTTCCTCTTGATCTAATACAGAGCAGTCTGAGCCCTACAGCTATTTAAATGTGTGAATATTCACTTATATGCACATATCTAGAACCACTGTTGTTATAACCAGGAACATAAAAAAAAAAGTTCATGTGCACAATTATGAGATTCTTACCTCCACAGAGTGTTTAAATCCTAGCTGTGAGCTCTGATGGATACTAGCCTCAAGTTGCTATGTGTCCCCTTCTGGAAGTGTGTAGCAGTTCAGGAAAGAGTGGCAGCTCCTGGAGCAGAAGTTCTCAGATCTTTTAGGGGGAGATTTTCAGATTCCTGCTAAAGTTAGTCCAAAAATACAGGCACCTATATGTAACTTGGAAAGGAAGATCCCAATAATGTCACCATCAGGAGTGGGCAAACTTCAGCACAGCCCAGAGAACCAACTGCAGAGAACTTATCTGCTTTTTACAACTCTGCTTTTAAGTTTTCTGCTGTTCCAGGAGTGACTGGTGATCTTCACCACTGTACCCTCTCTTTGCTGGTGGCATGATGCAGTCTGTGTCTTTTGGTCTTTAATTAAGATCTTCAAGCTTGTTAGCGGGTACAGTTAAATGTCTATTCAGAGTATATGGTCAGAGAATACTCCTAGAATTAACTTCCTTCTTGGTTTATCCATGTTCAGTGAGGAATGGCTGTGATGACTAAAGCACCTCTCTCTCATCTTGAGTTCCTTGTTCTTGAACTGACAAAACCACCATTGCCTGGGAAGCTTGGCTGGATTTCCCTTTGAGATCCTTACTGTTTTTTTTCTTTTCAGGCTGTTCTTGGTATGGAAGGCAGCCCTGGAAAACACAGGGATTCTGGTTCAGTGAAGGAGGTGGACTTTCTTTTCCACCTGGAGTCTTCCCATTCTTAACACCCAATACTGTAATCCTTCACTTGAATTTTGATGTACAAGACCTTCCCAGCTGGGGAATTCCCTGGGGATTTTTTTTCCCCAGCATGCATAGAGATTTGGTGCTCTCAGTGAGCAGTGTGGTGAATGCTGGTTGTAAACCACAAGGTTAAATGGCATGTCAGATCATGGGCGGTGAGAAGCTGCTGCGTGTGTGTGGTCTCCCTGATTCACACTCCAGTGTTTTTCCAATAAAATTAAAAAACAAAAACACAAGCAAACAAATCTTTTTTGTAAATCTTGAATTCCGGGTAAAGGTTTGACCTGCACCTCATCTGAAATCAGTGGTGTTTGGAAGGCAATCCTTCTCATTGCTATATTTTCTTGTATACTGAGTTCAAAATAACCTGGGGCTGCCTGTGGGTTTTCTTAAGCTAAATATCCCACAAGTGTGAACAAGTGCATTCTGACAATAGCCTAAACCAGCAACATTGCACAAAGCAGAGAGGGAGCCTCTTAGGGGAGAGTGACATCTACAGCCTTATTTATATGATATAATCCCCTACTGTCTAAGACTGCCTCACGTTGAAAACTCTAGACTAGAATTGGACTTTGCAGAATTTAGAATGGATGTTAACATGCCTTGGATTGCAGGCTAACTCTAGAGCTCCAACTAGAAGAGCAAGCATTTTTGCTAGGTGTTGTGCAAACATACAGGAAGAGTCAGGCCTTGTTCCAAAGACTATGCAGTGAGAGTGGACATGCAAGAGAAGGGATGTCTTAGCCCCAGTATTCATAAGGGGAACTGAGAAAGGGTAAGAGACTTGCCCAAGGTCACACAGGGATTTTTTTGGCACAGCAGCAAACTGAACCCAGCCCTCTTATGTCCTAGTCTAACACTTTAAGCACAAAAACATCATTTTTCCAGAAAGAGCAGCAGTCAGATTGAAAAGCAAAGGTTTTGTTTTGTTTTTATTCTTTTTCCCCTTTTCTTCTCATATTTGATGTACAGGAAAGAACAAATTAGCTCATTTAAAAACAACTGGAATTTTCACCCCAACTTGAGCATATTTTTCCAGATTCAAAGCCATTTGCTCAATATTTTTGTTTCTTAATCTTATTTTCTATGAACATGAGACTCTCTTCCTCCCAGAAACGCCTGTGCCTATGAGGGCCAAACCACCACTTGAAAGTCTGTTCCTAAAATATCTGGGGCATGTCCAGAGCTGGGGAACACTGAAAAACTTGCAGACAACCTTGGCCTCTTCCCCTTTGTTGGCATATCAAGGCAAATGGGAGAAAACATGTTCCAGAAAAAGGGCTTAGATTGCTGATGGGTGATAGAGAGACCTTTGAATAACCTCAGGACTTTGGTGGCTTCAAGAAAATGGAAGCCGACTCTAAAACCATTCCTGTTGTGGGGTTTGGTTTGGCAAAAACAAAGTCTGATTGATGAGGTTTGGCCAAACCAAGCCTCCAGTTCTGTAGCCAATCTCTGCTTCAAGTAATTGTCAGTTCTTGGGTGTGCTTCCACACATTTGAATTTCCTCACTGCTTGAAGCCTCCAGGAAAAACAGAAATAGCCAGCAGGTCCTTCTGTGAGCACAGGGATTCAAAATACAAAATGAAGAGTAGTGAAATCTTTCCTACTTGTGCGCTGCCATGGTACCAGATCAGTGAATGTTGTACTAAACAGTGAGCTTGCTCTTGGTTCTTAGCACGGAAACAGAGAGCAGTGAAATCATCTTTATTCTTTCCCCATGCCTCATCTTGGACTTTCTAAGACACTTTTTCCTTTCTGGGAGTTGCTAAGTGTTGGAGGGGATGGTACTCAGAGGGAAAAGTGAGACTGACTTTGTGACTTCCTTGGAGATTTATACTCTGGATCTGTTCACCAAGGACATACATTGCATCCCAGATCCTCATAAACAGGCCTTTGCAGTTTCTGGCCTGTTCACTCTGTGCCTTTGTGCTGAAATTGGTAACCAAGGCATCAGTTGTGCTGACAAGCTGTTGTCAATGAAGAAAACACATGGCTTTTCTGGCCCACATGAAGGATATGCTGGTTGTAACCCACATGAGTCATTGTGCTGGATAAAATCTTCACCCCTCAGACAACTTGTGCTAATAGTGAAATGGCTGGAATTGTAAAAATGGTTCTGAAAAGCCCTGGATCTTTCTTGAGGTGTGTTTCCCCTCAAGTCAACACTGCCAAAGAAGGCTATGAGAAGGCTTTCAGAGGCCTCCGTTGAAGCAAAGCAGGAAAGAGTAGAAGGATCAAGGTCTTAGTTGTGGGGAAGCTTCCTGCAGCATACCTGCCATCCTACTAGTGCAACACAGAAACATCTCTGGAGTATGCTCTATACTTTTTCTATTTTAGGGTCCTTTCTAGATACCAATGACCTCAGCTTGACTAGGATTTAAAATCCTAGTCTGTTTATCTGGGATGTCTCTCCTTCTGTCTTCAGATTCTCTTTATACCTGGAATGTGCTTTGTTTTATTTATTTTCAGAATTCCACTTCCTTGTAAAGTTATGAGTTTGTTTTTTGCCTTTTTGTTGGTAATTACGAAGAATGGAAATTGCGGAAATCTGTAGAGCACAAAGTTTTAGAATTCAGCATTACTCTTTATTTTCAGAGATAAAGCATTAGAAACTGATTAACATTTCTGTGAGAACAAACTTCCTGAACAGTGTCTTTCCTGGCAGTTCTTGACCCCATTCAAAGTCTTCCTCCACTTATTTATCTGTTGTTAGTCTCCTGTGGTTTCTTTTCTAAACTTGGCTTGTCTTACAGCTGAACAACTTTCTCCCTGATAAAATAACTCTGTCTACCACTTCTTCTGTCTGCCATGGCTCTCAGTGTTTTTCTCGTGTGCACCTTTCCTATAAACTGGAATCTCTTTCTCTCGTCCTCTCTTCCCTATCTTTACAAACCTTTCTTCTGCAAATAAGTAAAATCAGGCTTTTCTGGTTGTAATCACCTCCTTAGCATATTCACTGCCATCATTAAATTTAAATGTTCCTAGTTGTTCACTAGGTTGTTCACTGATAGATGTTTCTTGGCCAAGGTTAATAAACACTGACACAGCACAGCAGTTCAACAGTAAAAACTTTGTTTTAACTTCACAAACTCAACCAGAATCCATGAACGCACACTGACTTTCTGGAGGAACGTTAGCCAAGCACAAGGACTATGCCATGTGTACGTACAGGAGGCTGTGTGCTGAGCCAACCCATGCTCCAGCTATAGCCAGGTTCTTCAGGCAGCTGGAGAATTTGTTTTTGGATTCTCGTTGCCCTGTGCTGGGTAGCTAGGTCTATTACTTCAGCCAGTTCAGCCCCATCGTCCTAGATTCTGCCTTATCTCTATAACCCTTCCCTTGTCTGTTACTTGATTGTTGCCTACCTAAATTCTTGCATCTTTCTGGAGAGACATCTAACTGTGCTCTTGTGGGAGCTTTTTCCTCCATTCATAGCTATTCTTTCTCTGCTTAGATCGGACACTCTAAAGGCAGGCAGGCCTGCTCCCAGAGTTTTCAATACTCTTTGGAAAACAAGATTATTGCCTGCACATAAGTCTTGTAATGAACGTGCAAGTGAGGACTGAAAATAGCATTAAAAAAATCACATGAAGTAAATGGATCTGTGGATTCCCAAATTCCAATGAGATAGGCACATGCTGCTTTACACAGGGATGATACTTTGTGTTAGCTGTAGCCCTGAAAGTAGCAACACAGAGCAGAGACTTCACAGGTGTTTGCTTCTTTTGTCAGGTTCTGTTCTTTCACTCTGCCTAGGTTTTAAAGCTTTCAGAACAGGATTGTCTGAAGTTTTCCTCTTGCCAACTTGTCTGCAGCCAGAAAGTCAGTGGGAGACAGAGAGACCCATAAAAGGTAATAGCTAAATAAGTAACATGCAGGAATTCCTCACACTCACCTCTGTATTGGCAAGGGAAGATGCAGCTGACAAGGATTAGCTGAGTATAAGTTTAGAGAGAAGCTGGATGCAAAGGCCTCTAGACTTCTTTTAACCCTAAAAGCTTTGGAAGTAATTAACAATAAAATAAAACAATTCAGTTGATCTTTTCCTTTTTGTTTTGTCAGCTCTTTCACGTGAGGACCTGTTGCTTTTGATTTTTTTCCTGCTCTTAGGAGAAAATTTCTAAATGATAACTAGTACTGTGAAGATCATGTTGCCTCTTGTCCTCTTTTAAGAGCCTCTTTAGGCTTCTCTCTACAATATTATATCTCTCATTGCAGAGTGCAGGAAATGGGGGGAAAAAAGAAAAGTATTTTTCTGCGTTCTCTCTGCCTTTGAGACAGGTGAAACCAAGTCACGTGAATGTGCAGAGCAAAGGAAAGGGATAGGGTGGAAAAGAACCCCCTGCACTTTTCCCCCTTGCAGCAGAGGAGAAAGAATGTGTTTCCATGTGAAGATTTTTCAGATGTTTCTTTCTCAAGAGTGAACTGGGTCTTAGGAAAAACTTATTTAACTTCCCCAAATCAGCTGCAATTTTCCTGTGCACCTTTGTCCACTTGAGCCTGGGTTAACTTGGCTCTTAAGTCTCCTGTCGTGTGTGTAGTTCAGGCCCTGTCCTCTCTAGGTACAATAGGATAATTTCAGTTATTAAATTCATGCGTGCCAAGATCCAGCAAATTCCTCTGTCTTTTCCAATTCCTGTACATCTTCCAGAACCAAGTACTGCTTTAACCCTTCATACCCTTCCTAGTAGCCTGTGCTGCACCTGCTGGAAGCAGAGGCTTTGGTTACATAAAGTCTCTTTCTGTATGCAGACAGCTCTTCTTGAACGGTTATCTTCATTACAGCCAATAGATGAAGAATAAAGTGTTGTTCTGTGCTCTGCTAAATCTAAGAGCCTTTCTGTCATCTTGCCAAACCCGGGGGGGAGGCCCCCCCAGGTGGGGAGTGGGAAAGCTAAGTTCTGCAACTCAATGGGGTAAATTATGTTTAGCTGGAAAGTTTGGGTTCTTTGGGGTAAATGGCCTCTTTCTCATTTCACCCAGATTTGAAATGGGAATAATACTCCTTATCCATATAGAATAGAGATGTATGATTACACAGCAGAGAGGAGGATTTTGCACCTGCAGACTCCATAAATATGTAGATCAAAACTTCCCAGATAGTCTGAGGAACCTTTTTGAGGATATACAAATGGCCACATTATGCACTGTTCAAACTTGTCAAGGTTCTGTTTTTGTAAAGGTGTTACCCTGCTTAGCAAGATATCCATGCTTTGGGCTTATGAAGTGTGTAAAATAGCCAGTGGGTCAGGTATCCTGGTGAGGACATTGACATTGACATCCACGGGGGTCTAATATTGCCCAGTCTTTCACTGGGAGAAACCTCCCAGCGCCTCAGCTAGCCTGCATTGAAGAAGAGCAAACAGGCTTCATAATCTAAAGCACTAGACTTTGTTTTGCATGCATATTAGGAAAATTTTAAGGGAGCTGCTTCCCCATGCTGGTACATAGTCAACCTGTATGATAGCTGCATTAGGAAAAAAAATATTTTCTGCTGTTGGTCTTGTAATGGGTAGTTTATTCCTTCCCTTGAACCATCTGGCCTGCACCACTATAAATTAAAGATATTATCAAAAGAGGTGGGCTGTCAGTACATGCTGCGGTAGCAATTCTCATGTCTTTCTTGGGGTAGAGAGACCTGGAGCATCAAATTGTCCACCTTAATAAATTTTAGAAGGGCTTAGAGCATGAGCTGAATTCTGGAAAGCACTGATATGATTAGCAAGTTTCCAAAAGTTATATCTTATAGTGATTCCCACACACAAGCAGACTGCTCTCTGATTACCTTACTGAATAACATAAATTAAAACCATCTTTTTCCAGTACCTCTACTCATATTGGTGCTTTGAACCTATGGAAGGTAATCACCCAGCAAAATCTCAGTTCAAAAGAAATGCACTCTATTTGTTCTTTCTGTGTGTTAAGTTTATCAACATTGTCATGGTTAGTTCTGTTCCCCTCATTTGTCCTATTAAAAATACCACACAGAAGATTGCTCTCCTGAAGTTCAGGGTCTGACTTGCTCTTTGCCAGACTCACGTTCCTTGAGATCACAAACTCAACCAGGGCATGGTTGCTATAGCACAGACTGCCTCCAGTCTTAACCTCTCTAACGATCTGATGTGTTTTATGGAGAAACAGACAACTTGAGTCTCTCAGCTGTCCACATTTTATTTGTCTAAGTAGAGCAACTAACCCATCACAACTACAACGATGCTATCATTAACAAAATAAGTAAGGCAAGGTTTGTGGGGAGAGGTGACATTTCAGGTCAGAGAAACCATCAAGAAGCAGACTGAGACAAGGAATTTCTTGGACTTGTAAATGAGAAAGCAACATTCTAGCTAATAAAGGTGGGGGGGAAACTTTATTTGCAGCTTGAACTGAATTGTGTTAATCAGCTTGATATTTGATCAAGAAAAGGGTTTTAGCACCTGTGAAGCAGAGATATGCTAGTAAAAGTAGTAACCTCAATAATTTTGGTGAAGTAGAGAAACTTTATGACAAGTGCTTTGGCACTTGCATAATTGTGTAATTGTGTCATGATTTTTAGCATGGAATAGGGTTAGGAATTTGACAACCAAAACTGATCTTTGAAGATGTTTTGTGGAATGCCTTTGAAGATCGAGACTAAGAAGTCAGAGAGTGGTTATATTGTGAGCAAAGTTCTCCCACTGGGTGTTTCTGTCTTTCATAGTGTCTGCGTGAAAATGTTGTGGCGCATAATGGTTGATGGGTTTCACCCACATTCTTTTCATGAGGGCATTTGGTGCTTTGGATATAATAGATCACGTTCTGGAATGACTACCTGTAGGTTGCAAACCTTTGATGGTTTCTTTTGGATGGGAATGGGGCTCTTATTCCATTGGGTAAATACATGTGTCAGCAAGTTTTTATCTATTGCTTTGGCATGCTCTCCCCCATCTCCCCTTTCCCCCCACTTGGGATATGTTTACCATTAGAAATTTTGCTTGTAATAAAGAATTTGTTGAAGCAAGAGCAATTCAGAAAGTTGAAAGAGAGACTTTGAGGACAGTTTCTCTCAAATGCTAATACGGTAGCAAAGGCGGCAGTTTCATGATGTTCTGGATTTGTTCCAATCTAGTGTGAAACGTGATAGCTAAGCGTGCTGTTAATAAGGTTTTTCTTTTTATGTTGTAGTGAGTTTTACATATGTTCTTCAGGAGGCTCACTTACATCTGTGATCTTTGTCTCTGGAGGAGTAACCTTGTTTGCTGAAAGGTTTGGGGCTGGGACCGGGGTTATCAAGAATATTCTTTTTGCTGCCAATCTGATAGTGTCTGGAGGTTTGGCTGCATATTGCACATTTTGGGGAGTGCTCTGGATATCTGTTATGTTTCTGGAGGCAGATGTTGTAGTCCTTGGGTTTTTCTATCTATAAGGTTATTCACAGGCTGCTGTTTTCAAGGTGTCTGGGAAGTATCCAGGGAAAATTAGATTGTTATTGACCTATGAATGAGTATCAGAAACACTAGAAATGCAGCTCAGACAGAAGGGTTTTATTGAACATTTACACTCCACAGTTCCTTCTTAAGAACGCAAGGCACAATCCATGATATCAGCCTTGCCTCACATACGGCAAGAAACATCCTCTCTCCTCAGAGAGTCTTCAGTAACAAGTTTCTCTGTCCACAAGGCTGTACTTGTGCAACAACAACAACAAAACTCCTTCAAATTCATTAAACAGTCAAGAACAAAATCTTACTAGTAAATCTTGTGTTGAATGCACCTGTCGTGGTCCGCAGACTTGCTATACACAGCCAAGTCGCTCCCACTGGTAGGCACCCATCCCGATGCATATCATAAATATTACTCAGGTAAATGCAGTGTGGAAAATGAGGCTGTGGATAACTCCAGTAAGGCTGGATCAATAGCACAGCTGATCAAAAAGGGTGGAGAAGAGTGAAAAGCTGACAAAAGTCTGCCTTCAATTTACTTTCTAATGTGAATTTATGCTTGTCAAAATGGTTTGACTGCCTCTTGGCAACAGCTTCCAGTGTTACATTTTCATGCAATATGAGGTTAGGAAGTTGTAGCAATTGCAGTACTAAATGCCTAGCCTTTCACTGAAAGGGAAAGGAAGCAAATGCATTGATGTGAGTGTTGCATGGAATCGACAAGCAAGGCAGAAACTACAAACCATTTAATGAATAATAGATTTGTCATCTTTTGTGTTGTTAAAGCAAATGACTAATAGTAGATCAGGTTCTGGCACAACTGTGGGTCCCAAATGCTGTAGAAACTCAGTTCTGGAGATAAAATTTTCTTATGTGAACTTAATTCCCTAAGTTTGCCCTAAGAAAATGACTGATGAAATAACAGTATCTTAACTGAAAGCTAGATTCCAGAGGATATTTATTCCTGATAACATGATCCTCAGTAATTTTTTTTCTTACTGAAAATCAAGTTGATTCCCTCTCAAATTTACTGGGAGTTGTAATGATGGGAACAAAAAAATGTTACTGTAAAGAGGATTGAAATTGAAATGAATGAGTGTGGGTGGAGTTGGTACCTGCAAATATTTCTCTGTAAATAATATTGTGAGAGATATTAGATAAAGACTGTGGATGGAAAAAGTTTTTCCTCTTTCAGTAACAATTCTGAAAAATCAGCAAGGAAGAAATTTATAGCATTTATTGCAGTTATATGTTTTTCATAAAATGTGAAACACACATTGTCTCCTTATATGTTACTTGCTCTGGCAATTTAAACTATGACATTTTACTTGATACGTTTCATTACCGATTTGCAAGTCCAGTTCATTTTCTAGTTTTTGTGCTATTTTAAGTTACAAACATACACATTTTTCTTCTCTGCCTGAAAAGGATTAATTCAATAGAAAACACACAACTGACAGCTCCTGGCACTCAAAAATCATGCAATATTGCTCCAAACTCACTACTTTGGCTTAAAATCACAATGCATTAATAATAATAATTTTGAATAATTACCATTATTAAATTAGTCTGAGGCTGCACTCTTCCAAAGGTTTCCCTCTAAGAACTAAAATACAGTGTGTCCTTCTTCCTGTGTTTCTCTCTTAGCTGATTGTTTCCATGAAAATATTTTTTTTTAATTTTTTTAATTTTTTTTTTAACAAGGCCCCAGTATTATGAAGGAATGATAAGAATTGTTTACACTGTCTTTTCATTGACTTAGTGTATCTCTCAATCTTTCCTGGGTGAATTTTGGAGTATTCTGGCTTGACATTTCCCTGTTGCGATTTTGGAAATGCAGCATGCGAAACCTTTTTATAAATGGGGTTACAGCACACTCTCCCTGACTTCAAGAATCATTGATAGTTTAAGTGTTTTGTGGTTTTGGGTTGCTTTTTTCTTCTGTGTTTATTTACTCTTAAGAAAATGTTAAAAGTCATATCTTTATTACAGATAATATCTAGGGCCTAATACAGCTGGCAAAATACATCCCTGTATATAATAATAAGTTTTGGAAGGGTCAGCTTCAGTATTCATCATTGAAAGGACATTGTCATCCATTAAAAACCATGGAAGTGACTTGTGCTTGCAAGAAAAAGAAATTACACCACGGTGATATGTCCCCAAGACTGGTTATTTCTAGGGTTCTTCTCCAGATTCCAGATTGATCGTTCTCTTTGCCCTGGTGCTTCTCCTGTCTCCTCTCTGCCTTTTCCTGCTGGCCTTGTACTTTCCTGCCTCTCCTTGTTCAAGCCTACATTGCCCAAGTTGGTGGGACATGACACATTCAACTGCAAGTTCAAATTCCTTTGCTCCTTATCTGGCTCAAAAAAATGAACACAAATGTGAAAACCTGAGTTCAAAACCTGAGATAAAGCTACTTTGGCCAATTCATTGTAGAGTAATTGATACCCACAGCTTTTTGCTGTTTAACATCTTAAAGACAGTAAATCAAATGAGAAACTTGAATTCAGGGAGCTTTTTTCTTGCCAGAAAAGCATGAGAAAACTAAGGAAGTGCGGTCTGTACAGTCACACTTTTCTTATCTCTATCACACCATGATGCTGGAAGCTGTTTCCTGTGTGTGAGGCACAGATAGATCACAGGAAAAGAATGACTGTGGCATATTTTGTGGTTACAGAATTGAGAAAAGAAAAAAAACAAGAGCTGCTTCAAATGACAATACTGAAGATTCCTACAAAGATGCAATATGGTAATGGAAACTAAGGCTGAGAATGACTATTGTAAGCTATCTAGTCCATCATCGTGCCCTTGGAACATTGTGATGCCTCAGAAAATTCAGGTTAGAGATACGGCTATGAGGATATCCAGAAACAAAATTTTGTTTAAATGCAGGAAACACATTCAGTGTTTCACTTTTGTTCAGGGCAGAGATGGGTGGGGAGTTTACACATCTAAAGAGTCTCCTGAAATTCTCAGAAAGCAGATCTCCTATTTGATCAAGAAAATTAGATTTTGCATCCCCATGAAGAATGACCTCTAACTTGGTGGCTCTGTCGTTTACCTCACACAGAAGTGGGGCTTCACAGAAAGGAAAGATAAGGTGATTTCTCTTCCTTCTGGTGTGGCAAGAAAAGTTCTGGTTCTTGGACAGGGCTTTTAAATGAATGACCAGGTACAGGGGATGAAAAAGCAGGTGGAGACAGTTTGCTTAGAAAAATAAGTGGTTGGTTAAGTCTGCAAGAAAGAGTCTGTGGCAGGAGTGATGCACATATGCACTGCTGCAATTGCTAGCAGGCAGTGGAGAAATCACGAGTTCATATGGAAGGAGAAAAAGTATGATGATATCCCCAGAGGTGAAGCAGAAGAGAGTCCTATGGGACTCCAGCTGTAAAATCTCACCTTACTGGTTCTGTGCTGAGAATGTTCTGAGACATAATGAGAGTATACATCTGTAAGTGTTGAATTGTTGTAGGAGTTTTTTCCTTGGTTTTCTTGAAAACTTTAGCCAGTCCATTGTCAACTATTGTTATCACAGACTCATTGTTTTTAAGCAGATCCTTCTACTTCTCAATGTAATTTCTTGTAAACGTCCTTAGGACAAAATGTTACATGCAATTCATTAATATTGCATACTATATTTTTTATATTGCTATTATTCTCTCAGTAGTACACAGGCATAAACTAAGACACAAAGATATACGTAGGCCAGATCACCACTGTCATAAATGCTTGCTATTTGCATTACCCACAGACCGACAAACTTTCCAATCTCTTCTCTTTTTACCAAAAAGGCTATGCTGAAATCTGCTTTTCATTTCTTCTTAAGAAGAGAAATTTAAGCCCAGTGCTAAGGATGCTTGAGTTTACTCAATCTCCCTCAAGAAAAAGTTTCATTAACAGTATTGTATGCTTTATGCTCCTGGTTTTCATTTTTGCAAATTATTTTCTCTAAACTGGAGATGACGTGGGGACAAACAATTCTTTGTTGGAGAAGGAACATCACTGATCTTGTGACTGCTTATGCAAGGTTCCTTTTCTGTCCCAAATTTCACACAGATCAGATGGAAAACCAAAGGAAAAAAAAAACCTAACAACTTTTAGAAGAGCCAAAGGAAATGATACTGAGAGTATTTGGGGTTTATTTTTATACTAATCAGTGCTTTTTTATTTGTAGTTGAGGTTAGCATAGTGACGGGTAACTCTCTTCCACACAGGTCAGTCTCTCCATCTCATTTCCTAGTAATCCCATTTCTTCACCTTTTGTTTGATACTCCTTTTAAGAGAATGGAAGCCAAAACACTGCAGGGAAGATATCCATGTTATGACAGTGACCGTTATAACTGGTGGTGTTTTATTCACTTTCAGATAGTCTCTACAGATAAATCAGTCATAGGTAGCCACTGTCTGAAAAATGGCTCATCCAGGTTAACACAGGCACATATTATAAGGCAGCATCATGGAGGCTTTCCTAATTTCTGTTTCCTCAGAACAATAAAGGCTTTGAGGAGTTGGGCAGCATGAAATAATGCTATTTGGCTAGGTGTGGAGCAAGTCAGAAATGTTATGTTCAATGCAAATCTATGAGAAATGGCCTTTTCAGCTACATTCACCCTAATTATATTGGGTGTTGAGATGATACACAAATATATAATCTGTTTATCCATGCTACAGAAACTACTTGGATGAACCCCAACCTAAAACTGAACTTTTCAGCACTGTAGACTATTACCAACTCAGGTGCATGAGATCGTTCTGCCTGTTTACCTTCAAATCACTCTGCCTTCTTGTTCTTTTCTAACACCTGTTCGCTTCTAAACCACACACTGAGAGATCAGAAACAAATAGTATGCAAAAGATGACCTTTGGAAATGGAGGACCTTTATGAAATGAATGCCTCCACTTCTTTTCTGACAAGGCATATACCGTCCTGTGTGGTTACAGATTGTGTTGTTAGTCCCTAGCCATAGATGCTGACTGAAGTGTTGGGGAGCATTCCTCAGGGTCATGCACTTTACAGCAATAAATACCTCAGACCTGAAACAAAACCAAGATAAATCCTGAAAGTAGCTCTTGTTCTTTTATTCCTGCAATGTGATGACTAGGCAGAAGCAGTTATTTGAGAGAGAGCTGTCTGGCCATGACTGCAGCATCCTTTAAGGGTGTATATGCTGCAGTATCCAAATCCTAAATATCAGTAGGAGCTAAGACTTGAGGATCAGTACCTCTGAAGTTGCAAAGGGGTCACTACCAACTTTTCCCTTGTAGTCTGTTTGGGTAGTAAGAGCCAGGTAATCTTTGTGAGCATAACTTCTTATATCACTCTGTTCTTGTCATTAAAAACAGTATCTTGACTCTAGTTCTAATAATTGTGTAAGTGATGGCAATACATTGCCTCTTCAGATGCACTGGTGCCTTTGACCATCTCATTTCCAAAAAGAACGGCATAAAGATATCGAGATAAAATCGTTTAACCTTTATGCAAAGAAATCTACTGCTCTGTGATGTCTCTGCTCCTCCTCTCCAAGACAGTCAGGAAGCGCTTTGTAGTGGTCATAAATGAAGTGTATTGCTTTTAGAAGCAAAGTTGTTTCTCCTCATTTTCTCTTGAGCATGATGGAAATCAGATAAACCGTGTGATAATGTTTCTTTAATCTTTCCTCCCCACTATACAGAGAGATGCAAAGATGTGTGAGAGGGGTCTTTTTTTTAATGCTCAAGATTTATTGGTCCTACAGACTCGATACACACTGAAATTCTGAAGTAATGCCTGCTCGTGCAGTAGCCTTTTGTAAAACAAACCTTAGAGTCAGTGTTTTATTTTACCATTACTCTCTCTTTCACTGAAGAATGAAAAAGTGTGCTTCACAGTCATCGTTTGCAGGGGGGAAAAAAAAAAGGAAAAAATGGAGATGTGTGGTCTTTATGTTTTATTCTGTGATTGTTGGTTTAAAGACATCTTCAAATAGATAATGAACAAAATGTTTCTGGTTATGTACTCTGGAAGGGCCAAATACTAATAGATATCCTTCCTCACCCAGGTTTTAAGCTGAGGGTACTGAGTAACAGGCATTTTGGAATGTATTGAGATTCCACAATCTGATAAAGGAACAGTCTCAGAAAATACAATTGGCTTCTTGGGCTTTAGAAATGCATTTACTGATCAAGAAGAGCAGACTTTGGGTAAAATCCTTAGAGTGGTTGACTTAAATGGATCTGATTCTTGTAGGATTGATTATTCAGAATGTGAAAACTACATAGAGTTGTCCACATCTGCTTCTTCTGTAGCCCAATTTAGTAATGACATAAAGTTACCACTTGATGGCTCTTAGTTGGTATGGGCGAAATGAGTTAATGGCTCCGAACCAATCTCCTGCAGTGCACACAGAGCTCAACTGCAGTCTCACCAGAAGGAAAAGGATTGCAGAGTAGTGGAAAACAGAGCCACTCAAGAGATTGATTTCTTCTTTTCCCCACTGGACAAGAGCACCATGATGCAATCTGCTGCTGCTTTCACTGCTCAATATGTAGCTTTCTCTTTCTGGAGCTGTCTACCCCAAATCTTTCAGCATTGAAACCAGATGCAAACCAAACCACCAACAAGAGATGTTTGATTGCTTCTTTGACTTTTGTGTACTAAATTCCAGAGGTGGGGGAGGAGCAAGGCGAAAAAAGAGCACTGGAAATAAATACCCCTATGAAAAAATTACAACATCAAAAAGTAATTCCTTTGTTCATGTTTTTCTTAGAAAGCAGTTCATTTCCATCTGGCCGTGGGCCTGCAGCCAATGCTTGCTTCAGAAGAACTGAGACATTCAAATACAAATAAATAAATAAAGGAATAATGTACCAAGCAGCTCCTGCACCCATCTCTAGAGCAGGGACAAGGCATGGCTCTCAAAGCTGATATTGTTCTGAGCCAGCTTTGCACCCCCATGGAACCATTAATCTTGCTTAGGTTGATGGGGTTTCAAATAGAGCCATGTTACACATGCGTTGAAGTGAGAAGGAGGCAAAGGGGTAGGATCAGTCAGATGATGGAGAACAAGGAAGATTTTGTTCTCAGTGACGGGTCACTAGATTAGCATAGATGGGGAGATGCGTGCTTGCTGTGGTGGTGATTATTTATTTTCCTCATTTACCAGCTCTAAACAATGGTATGCTATTCAATTGCAGGCTGGGGAACTGTAAAGAAACAATGAAATAAGTCTCGCATCACTAGCAAATGTTATTTTCTCTGTGAGAGGACAGTAAGAAGAAATAGAAAAGGAAAAGAAAAAAGAGGTGCTCATTTATTTCTAGCATAAATTTCAGTGTTCCAAGTTGCCAAAGGAACACAAAGTTCATGCAGAACCAGTCATTGCTGCTGTATCCTACAAGAAAGATCTGGTCATGGTTGTAAACAATGCCTAAATATTTTAATTGCCTCTGGTTGGTGGATCCTGACGTGAAACTCCTTAAAATTTCTTGTTACACCTGCTGTGCTGAGAAAGTGTTTTGCTTCATGCTGAGGGGAAGAAAATCCAAAGCAGAAGTAATTGAAGCCACCATTCTTGGAGCTTTGTCCCAAAGATCACTGAACGAAGTAAATTGAAAACTAGCTCTTCAAATTTCCCATTTCAGTTAGTCGTATTAAGAAGACTTGGAACTCTATCTCATGGTCATAGGATCATGGTTGAAGCAAAAGATGATGCATGAACTCTAAAACCTGGTAGTAATTTGGAGAACAGTGGGGTAATGTAGGCAGAAAGGGATGAGATTAAAAAAGATTGTCTGTTGGTGTTCTGGAGGTTAGAACGTTGTCCAGGAGGACTGAATTACATCCTAAGCTTCCCATGAGGTGAGTCCTGTAGTTTATTTCATCTGGGATTTTAACTGTATCATCATGTCCTTACGTGGTCCATAGTCTAATGTTTCTGAACCATTTTAAAATCAAAAGATGAGGCCCTATTGCTACTATAAGGAAATAATGAATAATTGTCTGTATGATGCCAAGTTCTAGTTGTATAGAGATCAGCTTTCTTTTGGAGTAAAGATGACATCTGCTGAGTTCTTTACTATGAGAGTGGTGAGGTGCTGGAACAGGCTGCCCAGAGAGACTGTGGATGCCCTGTCTCTAGAGGTGTTCAAGGCCAGGTTGGATGGGGCCCTGGGCAGCCTGGTCTAGTATTAAATGTGGAGGTTGGTGGTCCTGCCTGTGGGAGGGGGGGGGCTGGAGTTTCATGATCCTTGAGGTCCCTTCCAACCCTGGCCATTCAGTGATTCTGTGGACACCATAATGATGCAATAGTGAAATACTCTTTTCACTAAGAATTTCCCGCCTCTCTTCCGGAGTAGAGACCTAGTTAAAAAGTATTGCGATTTTTTTCTCCTTGTTCCTTGCCCCCAAGAATTGACAGAAACAGATGGAGAAAATGACAGAGAAGAAGCCAGATTAGGCAAGGGAGAAACATTGTGTAGCACTCTTGTTGGCAGATGCCCCAAAGTGGTCTGGTGTCAAGAGGAAATGAAAGAATTCCATCCAATTCTTAATTACAAAAAAATCAGGATTAGTGGCTGATTTTCATCTTGAGGTGAAGTGGGAAATGAGAAAGAACTGATCTGATAGGACATTACTAAGTTATCTATCCTTTTATCTTTGATCTTATTGCTTGGACAGCAAATCAGGCTTCTTGAAAGTCCAGCCTCTAGCCACATGCAATCCAAAGTTAGTCCATTTGGTTCTAGGACTTGAGAGACAAAAGGGGATCAGAGCAATACAGGTTTATGTCACAAATTTTAAATCTATGAACAAAATATGCTAGATACATGTTTCTTCTGTATCTCTCGGAATTTATGTCGTAAGAGCCAGGATAAACTGAAAAATTGAGTGTTGTCTCTTTTGCTTCAGTGGATGAAAACAAACTTATTTAACGTGTTTCTCTTAACACTTGAAATACGATATGTCAGCATTGACTAATTAAAGGATTTGTGAGTGCGTGCTTCACCAGTTTTATTTTCTAGGGTCAGCAGAGTGAGAGGAGATTTAGCACCACCCCAGCTCTCGCTGCCAAACCCATAAAATATCTCCATCATCCCCTGCTAGATCTGTCAACGATAAAGATAGTTTAAGGAGCCATTCTGAACATAACCAGATAAGCGCAGAATCGGCTGATGATAAGAATGAAGGGTGGGATCCCAAACTCTCACTATTTATCAGAGCAGCGAGACCAAGTAAGGCACCAGCTCCCCAGCTGCCAAGTACAAACTACGTCAGGATGTCCTTCTGCAGTTGCTGCCTTTGAGCACGTCTCTGCTGACAGCAAACCTTTCTTGCACTTGTCAGGGAGGAAAGCAAAAGAGTTCAGTCATCCTGGCACAGATGGAGGATGGGCTCTCAATGCTATTGAGCTCTGACCCTCCATGCTCCAGGGAAACTATTCTGTTTGTTTGTTTTTGAAGGGAAAATAAAAAAATGCTGAGCTTCTTTATGGGAAGAAAGAAAAACAAAACAAAACAAAACAAAACAAAACAACAAAACCAACACATCTTGGAGTTGGGATTTCTGTCAGATTTCCAACAAGATAAAAACATGACAAATTTTCACCATCTCTAGATGTAACCCACGATGAATATTCCTCAGGGATGAAGGGGGAGGGAGAGAGAAGGGAGAGAAAGAGAGAGCAAGCCCATTATTTACATCTGAAAATAATTTTAAGGGTAATATTTATCCCACTGGATAGGGAAATTCTTAACTAAAGCAATGTGCCTGGCCAGTGAGGTACTACGATCAGGGAAAGAACATCCCTCCACTCCAGGAGGCAAAACACATCCTGAAAAGTTTGAAATGTATTTCTATAAGCAACCTAGTAACTGGTGATGTATCTGCTTTCCCTGGTGAAAATGTGCTGCATATTTTGATCAGGCAGATCCTCGATTTCTTCCCCCAAAGTGAAGAGGCAGCCTGAAGGTAGGAGGGGGAGAAACTGAGTTGTTTGGACACTGCCTGCAGTCTGGGCATTGAACAATCCTTTGCTTTATAACACTGCCATTTAGCCTTTCTGAGCATTAATCATTTTTGGTCAGAGTTTCACAAGCCTATATAGAGAACACTTGAGGAAGCATTAAGAAAATGAGAGATACAGGATAAGACCAACAGCTTCTTGATTGCTGAAGAAACAATCCCTATGGACAAGGTCATGAAAGCAGCAGGCAACTTTCATCATCAGGTGCCTTTTCTGATTTTTTTTTTTTTTTTTTTTTTTTTTTGCTTGCTTCTTCAGTCAGGCTTAGAAAGGAAGCAAGACAGAGATTTCACATGGGTTGACTATGACCACTTCTACATCAGATTACATCACTGCTTTTTCTCTTGTGTTATGACACTGTGTGCTCTGTGGCCAGGGATCAGACTTCTCAGCTATGTTGATACAACTGAGCACAGAAGGTCAAGGTCTGGGACTGGTAGATGTCAGCACAGTGAAAATTATGCAGAAATAGGGTAAAAAAAGGTGTGAAGACTTAGACTTTTTAAAACATTTTTAGAAAATAGAGTGCCCCCTTTTTACATAATATGACTCCTGGATTACCCCAAGAGCTTCTTTGTATTCTGCTGTGTTTTTTTTTTTTTTCCTAGAAGCTCCAGTGATTTTATAGAGTTTGTCCTGTCCCTTGCTGCTCACTGCCTGGGACATCTCAGACTCATTTTTCAGGTGAAGGATGCAGACATGGGAACCACAGGCAGAGACTTCTGGAGGAAAGGTTGGAAAGAGAGATGGAGGTAGTTTGGGGCTTTTCTACAAAGTGAGCCATTTGCTTGAGAAAGGTCAGAGCTATGTCTGAAAGCAGAGTCAGCTGTGCTGGAAAGCACACAAAGCTCCTTTTCCAGTTGTTCTTAAATCCCTAGATCTCAATAAAGAAACACTTTTCATTTGTGGATGCCCCATTCCTGGATGCATTCAAGGCCAGGCTGGTTGTGTCTCTGGGCAGCCTGGTCTAGTGGTTGGTGACCCTCCCCATAGCAGGGGATTGAAACTAGATGATCATTATGGTTCTTTTCAACCCAGGCCATTTTATGATACTGTGATTTATTTTGAAAAGTTCCCTTACCTTGCTTCCCCTCATTACATATAAACTGAAATGACTTTTTGGCTTGAATAAAGAAGTAACCCTTGTTTTTTCACACAGACTTTGAGCTTTTAAAGGAACGTTTTTTCAGCAGATAGGGAAGTCCACTGAGCAGAAGTGGTAATGTTCATTTGGATGGAGGCTCCAATGTTTGCAAGTGGGCACAAGTATTTCTTAGATCATGCAAGGAAAATACTTCCTGCCACGTTAGCAGATTGCTCTACTCAGGCCTTGCATCAGCCACAAGCCAACCAGAGCTCATATACCTGTCTTCTCAGGATGTTATATTGCTTCTGGTCTCTAGCCAATCCATGGCTCGTACTCAAAGCCCAGCCAAAATGATCTTGTGTCTGTCTGCAAAGTACTGTGTAGCCATACCCATGATAACAGGCTCTGGAAAATAAAACCTGAGCGCTGATCTGCAGTTCTTTGAAGAAATGACTCTGAATGCCAGGACCACTCTTGCTTAACAGATTTCAGCCTAATCTGATTTATTTATTGTTTAACCTGCCATGTGCCTGCAAACCAGCTAGAAGCACAGCCGGCTAATTACTGGGCTGTGCCAGCATAGGCTGCCTTTGATTGCTTGAGACATGATACTTGTAAGATGGACAAGATTTAAGGCACACAGTTATTGTCTTTGACCCTCTTTCAGGGCCTAAAGAGTGCTGAGAAGCTGATATGTTCTGTTGGAGAGACAGTGGGGATCTGGCTGCAACAGGGCAAGGGCTGCATCTGGAAGTGATTCCATCTTCAGCTTTCTCTGTCTTGTTACCGTTCTCTCTTGTGCATCTGTGAGGTGAAATGTGTTTAAAGCACAGTCTTGATAATCCCTCTAGAGTTTCTTCTCTCCTATTTGTATCTTTCAGAAGGTGTCTGTGCTAACGTGTTTCCCACTTTTGCTCCATACAAATGAGAGAGCACTTTTTTTTGCAAAGGCTGTATGAAATAATGGAGATTTTTCCTTATTCTGAATGTGCCCGGAAGCTGAAATTTCCCTTTGTAAAAAAAATCTTAGCTCAAGCTTGCCCTGTGCAGGGACAGAGAATTGAGGGTTATCCCCAGACGTCATTCTTTTCATCATGAGGGGAAATGGTTTTAAACTGGAAGAGGGTAAATTTAGAGTAGATATTAGGAAAAAAATATTTACTGTGAGAGTGGTGAGACATTGAACAGGTTGCCCAGAGATGCTATGGATGCCCCCTTCCTGGAAGCACTCAAGGGCTGGCTGGCTGGGGCTTTGAGCAGCCTGGTCTAGAGGAAGGTGTCCCTGCCTGTAGCAGAGGGCTTGAAACCAGACAATCTTAAAGGTCTCTTCCAACCCAAACTGTTCTACGATTGTATGAAATACACATTGCTTTAAAGTGGCAAGGAACACTGGCATCAGATATTAGGAGTTCACTGGTTCTTGTTACATGTATTCCACTAAGAAGATGAATGCCTGGGCCAAAAAATAAGAAAGTACTAAGTGACTGACTACATTAGAATGACAAAACAAAACAGAACCGAAAAAAAAAAAAGAAAAAAGAAAAAGACTATCTCAATCATTTAAAGTCCTTTTACTAATCTGGAAAGAGTAGAGGAAGCAGGAGGGCAGGAAGGGCAGGAAGCAATCTCTTTACTCCACAAGGGTTCTGGGAATCTGGCTGCCTTTGGGGGACTGGACAAAATGGGAAAATAAAATAAAAACATGTTCAATATGCCAAAAATGATAGGAAATGGCTATCGACTCGAAAAGTTCCTCCAAGGGTTATTAATAGCTAACAGCAAGGAAATTGTGACTCACTGGGTAGATAAGTATATTCCAGACCCTAAAATGTGAATTGGTTGAAAGTATCTTAACCCTGACTATTCTATCATAACACATACAAGGAAGGGCTGTCACCAAAGTATCACCACATGTATATAAACCCATCCCTATCTTTCAAAACACTTAAACATGTGCACAAGCCCTGGTACGTTTCATGAGCTATACGAACATAAAAGTGTTATATCTGGCCAAAATTCAACACTGGATTTTGAGTGCACTGTAAAAAGAATAGTGATATTGGGCTTTTTCAGAAATGTAGAATATTTTACTTGTAAGTAGTTAGGTGGTGTCTTAGGCTATGAAAGAACAAACTTTTCTACAATTCCATCTCCCCATGAATCATGCACGTGCTTATTTTCTGGCATTCACAGGGAAACTGAGGGACAAAGACATTACAGGTCACTCTTTCAAACTCTGGTTATGGAGATGTAAGTCCCAATATTCTCACATCAGTGCATTTCTAGCATTGATAAAAATGAATTGTCTCAGTAGTGGAGACATGGGTTTAACTACTGATCTGTAAACACAGGAATGGCAGATTTTAACCAAACTGATATCCCTAGAAAATCACCCAGAAACCCTTGGAGTGGGAGAAGGATGGATTAGAGGAATGGTCAGATGAAGAACTCTGTTGCAACGGGGTGTAACAACTACCAGTCAAAAAACAGTCTTGTTGTGACCACTGTTGCATGTTGGCATCGTAAAGAAAAATCCCTGTACTGACTGATAAGTAAGTTAAGCAGAGGCTGGGAACAGTGCTACAAGGAAATGTCATTTTAAAGGTTATGTAGACAAGCAAGCAGTGAGGAAATGGATGGACTGACCAGGATCACCTGAATTTTGGCCAAATATGAGCCATAAAATTATCTTTCCTCTTGGCCAGAGTAGTTATTTCCTTTTGCGTCAAGCAGATTTTCTGCATTATGCCTCCTCTGAAACCATGAGTATGAAATTGGATTTTTGCATATCAGAATGCCTAAAATACTCTGACAAAGCAGTGATGGCATTTTAATTATCACCTAATCACTGAATGAGCTTGAAGGGAAAAGAGGTCTGAGAGATATCACAGTCTACTGCCCTGCATCAGTTCTACTGATGGATATTTTTCTACCTGGCATGTGAAACCTTCAGCAAACGAAGCGCCTCAAATCCCTAATCAGCCTGCCTGAGAGATTTGAAATTCTTTTCGGCTTTCCTAATATTTAGCCCGTACCTCCTCTGTAGCAATGTTAGCTCCTGACTCCTTCTCCTGTCACTATCACAGAGAACATGTGACTGCCTTTCTCTGATGCAGTCTTTTGCACGTCTGGAGTCAGCCCTCCTCTCTCTTCCTTCACATTGTATAGCACCACAAGCATAAGAACACAGGGGATTTTTTCAGTGTCTTATACAATGAGAAATCATCCTGTTTGGGCAGCTAGGAAAAAGGAGAAAGGGGAGCTAATAAATCTTTTCCGTCTCTCGATCCTATGGTTTTCTATTTTTGCATTGGAATGGAACATAATATTCTAAGGCCTTCAGCACAACAATACATTGGGCTTTTGGGTGGGGGATGCTCTATTGTGGCATTCTGTGAAGGATGATTTTCATTGAACAGTTATATGGCTTCAGTAAAATACTTGTATAGTGTCTGCTACAAGTGTGACTGACAGTCTAGTTTCATTCTATTTTCTGTTTTTATTGGGTTACGTAAATCACCAGGTATTACGTGCGCTCTGCACTTGATCATCTCTGGCCTTTAATTGAAGAATTTGTGTATCAGAGTAAATTCACGACTGCTGTGAATTGTTTGCTGTAAATAAAAGCTTGTTCACACACATGCCGATGAACAAGAACAGAAAAAGCGTTACTAATAAACAAGTTGTTTTTTCCTTTATCCCTTCCATGAATATACATGTATATTCATTTATTATGCACACTCAGCTGAAGCAAAGAGAAAATTTTGTTGCGTTTTTAGTTTGCTATTTATTTCATGAAATCTATTACACAGACATTTAGAGTATATCAGATAATATGGAACATATTACAGCCTATAGCAGCTGTCATGATATTTCTAATATATTACATGGAATGACATAAAATATTTTCAACATATTCTTATAATTTTAACATATATCGTGTGGTGTCCCATATTTTAAACAGCAGAACAATGGGCCAATTCTTTTTTCTTCTTCTTCTTTTAAAAATTGCATTTTATATATTGTCAGATATATTTTTACCATGTGTGCAATAAATTATATGAAACACGTAACGCACATATGGGAAAGGTATGACTTTCTTGAGGGGGGAGGTTGTGGATTGCTTAGCAAGGAACTTAAATCCTTTGTGCATTGTTTAAGCTACAGCTGATATCTCTGGTCTGGTCTGCTGGCAGTGAGGTTTGTAAAGCAAGTATTTGTGATTGCCAGTGATTGGGGTGTTTTCTGGTTAAGTGAAGATGATGGGATAGAGTCAGTCACAGAAGTCTACAGCCCAGAACAAGTATCAGGGATATTATAACAGAGCAACCAACTCTTTGTAGATCACTAGAAAGTTATGAACACATGCCCTTTTCTGCATCAGGTTCTGCAAAGGAGGCACGTTTCTAGAAGCAGTTAGAGCTACGTGATTGCATCCAGCTAAGGCAGCATTACCTACTTGACAAACACTGTCCAGATTTTAAGATGGTCTGTGCTGTGTCCTCTCTTCCCTGAAGGTGATGGGAAACTCAGAGTAGTTTAGTTAAGCTAAGTTAAGCTACCTGAGCCTTAGAGAAGCCAACGTCTATTTAGAGACAATAATCAGAGTTTTAGCTAGTTGTGTTAGTGCACTGGGAATTGTAGTGTGCTGAAATCTTATAAAAACAGATTTAAGTAAATCACAAATATGGTTTTCTGTTCTAATGGATTTCAGATGCCTGTTGGCCACATTTTTAAGGAATATATTAAAATCTAGAATAGTATGAAGATAGCTTAGTCAGTGTAGCTGCTCTGGTTTGCACTCTGTTTTCTGCTCTCCTGCACTGCTGTTGAATGAGTGTCCACTCCTGTGTGCAGGTTTTGATGGGAGGCATTCCTCTCTCCACTCTGCAGCTGCTCAGATCTCTAAACCAAGCAAGATAAGATTATCTTGAATTCTATGTAGAAAGTGCTTTCATTTGTATTTCTGGGAGGAGGAGGTCAGTAAGGCAAGGGTGCACCTTCTTTGTGCCCTGTTGGTCCATTACACCTTTTCTAAATTGCTGCAGATGGTGGCTGGCAGGCTTCCTCAAGTTGCACCAGGGGCTGTCCAGGTTGGATATTAGAAAATTTTCTTCTCAGAAGGAGCGATGTGATATTGGAACAGGCTGCTCAAGGAGGTGGTGGAGTCACCACCCCTGGATACACTCGAGACAAGGATAGATGTTGCACTGAGGGACATGGGTTACTGGGCATTGTGGGGATGGTTTGATGGTTGGATGAGATGATCTTAGCAGTCTTCTCCAATCTTTGTGATTTTATGATTTTGTGATTCATTTCTCTTCACTACAGACACACAGGGCTCACAATATACACTGCTGAAGGAGGTTAAGGCCAAGGGAAATAATCCAATGCAGGATTCTAGTACGGAGTCTGGATTTTATAAATATAAATCAGAAAGAGTTACCTAAGCTATTTAATAACTGCTTAATGCATCCACTAGGACTACATTGATTTTGTTTTATTTCCAGTAAGCTTATTTACTTATTTTACTGCTTGAGGCAAGCAGGAACTGGAGTCTGCCTAGGGCTCTGGACAGGGGGAGCTATCTTTGAGACTTTGTGTTTAGACAAATGACAATGCTTATTCTGAATGAACATACCATCTCTAGTACAGGGTCTTTAAGGTTCACCACTTGACGTTTGAGAAGAGGTCAGCTTGAGGGCTGCACAGCCAGTCTCGGGGCTCATTTTATGGACTTGCTTTGCAGCATGGTCTTTTCACAGCTGTGTTTGAGTGTTGGTCTGGCAGAAGTGCTGTACTGAGCCTATGCTGCATGTGAAGATGACACACATCCAATTCAGCTATGGATGAAGAGTGTGTGGGAGAGAGGTGAAACATAATACTGAATGATGAAGATGGCATATGAAAAGCCCAGTCATCTTAGATGCTGAGTGAGGCCTAAGCTCATGGAATAATGACTCTGGGGAGATTTTATGTGTTAAAGTCCTAGAAATATTGACAGCTCACTGGCAAAATCCAAATTTTCTGTTAAAATAAAGTGGTTAATTTGAGCAAATGCTCACAAGTAGAGCTAGTGACACAGCTCTTCTGTAATTTCAAATACTGGATGAATAGCATAGAAAGTGAGACTTTCCAGAAAACCAGTTGTCGTTGTGTCCTTCACATGTTGAAAATCAGGGAGTACTTGTCCTGTAGGTAGCTGTTCTGTCCAACACATGCACATATGTATGTATATATAAGCTGAATATATATATATATTCAGTGCTTACTTATATAATTTATTTTAGTAAGTGCTGAAAAAGCTTGCTAATGTCCACAGCTCTCTTCAGGATCAGTCACATAGACTGACAGATACCCTGTGATGACCTGCTCTTCCCTAAATTACGTTGACCACGTTTCCTCTATGCTGAATTTCTGCCAAAATCCTTGTTCCCACTGCCTGTGTGATTTCCATGCTGGGACAGCAGCAGGGGAAGAACTGAGGTGTGGTTCAGAGCCATTGTATTGGTTCTCCCATGTAAGAGGTGAGGAGGAGGCAGAATCTGCTGACTGAAGCGAGTATGTGTGTGCCTCTGTGTGGGGGAACACACTTGCACATCAAATGGTAAGATGAGGAGGAAGCCCCCTTCTCTGTGCTTAAAGAAAGGTGAGCAACTGTGCCCCTTAGAAAGCAACCTCATGAACTGAGCAGCTCTGACATAGATTATATCAGGCAGATAAAAGTGTTATGGAAGCAGAAGAGGAGAAAATGTCTCCATCTTGTCCCAGTTTCCTGACAAGATTAAGAGAAAGGGTGAGAAAAGTATATGCTTCTGAGCTAGAAATGCAGTTTTTGTTCCCTTCATTTGCTTTCTGACTTTTAAGCGTGCACCATGCGTTTGTATCAGATAAAATAACTTTTTTTTTCTTTTTTTAACTCCATGCCTTTAGAAGTATTGGGCTTTCAGTTTCATTATATCATCCTTTTCCTGTCCCTGATTTGTAATTTTGGGTGGACTGCTGGATGCAGAAAAGCTTGTATATCTTCTCCTCATCATATGTAACTCACCTAGGGCCAAGAAAGCAAAGGAAGCACAGAGAAAAGGAGTTTCTAATGAAAAATGCATTAAAGATGATAAGCTGGTTATGTGGCCTTTGCTTCTCTGTCTGTTCAGAAGCACTTTGAACTAGGTCATGATCTTTGTGTACTGCTCCTCCTGTCCATGGATCAGAGATATGCTAGCTCTGAGTTTTCTAGTGTTGTTGCTGCTTTAGGTGTTGTCTTGGATGCCCAGGTCTTGTGGCACTGAGAGATTGTGCCACCCATTCATGAATATAAGGAGACTTTTCTTTTTTGTGGCCATAACTGGTCTGTTACCCTCTCATGTTACCATCCACATTATATTTAATACGTGTCTTTGGGTTCTGAGTTAATTTGCGTTAGGACTTAATAACTTCACTGAGCGAACAAACAAACAGAAGAAAAACAGCAAGATCAACAGCAAGTCGCTAGGAAAAATGCACTATATTAGGCTGGATAGAGTGGATTATTGGTAATTCTTTTCTGCTCAAGTGGTAAGGTCTGTATATCCTCTAAGGCATCACACTTCCAAGAAGTGAATAACGTTTAGAGAGTTCATATATGAGAACTGAGGTCTAACAGAGTTTTCAAAACCAGAAGTGATGGAGAAAAAAGGTGAACAGATTGGGGTGAACAGACTGGGGTCCTCAAGATTGGGGAAGCTCGAGAAGTCTGAGGGGAGGCTAGGTAACTACTTAAACTGTGATTTATTGGTTTGCCTCAGCAATAAAGGGCAAAGTTTATTTCCTTTTTCGTTGCAGTTGCCTTCTATGTATTGATATTGCAAAAAGAGAGACGCAGTGTTTTTGAGAGTAGATCACACAGCATCTGTCAGAAGTGACATAGCTGTCCTTGATCCCACAGTGGGAAGATATCTGGAAGATCATGCCCCCTCTTTGACAGGGTTCTGCAAGTCTCTTGATGAGCTGCTCTTAATTTATTTCCTTCTAAGGAATATTTTCCAATATTTCAACTAGTCAAGCAGTACTGCCTTGAACCCTCTGTAATGTATCAACATGCTGATTGAATTGTTGATGTCAAAAATGGGTGCTGCAATACACAGTGCAGCAGTGACAAATACAATCGTCTGTTACCCCTCCTGTTTCTCTTCACTATGTCTTGTTTATAGTTTCAGAAATCACATTTGCCCTTCTTAATACTTAGTCCATAGAGGACCTCAAATGATTTTCAAAATTACAGATGCTGTATGTGCAGTCTGTTGTCCTGTACATAAGCTCCATTACAGTTTTTACAGTTTCTTGGATGGTTTTACAGCTGGATGCATCTAAACTGAGTTGTATTGTATTTTCTTGCATTGTGCTTATTGACTGATCTAAGGCAATCTGTACCAATGACCAGTCTTCGATTTCTTGTCTTCTATTTCCTTAGCCCATTTCTCTTTTTATAAAATCTTTTAGCAATATGAAAACTTAGTATATACTGGTACTACAGTTCCTTCCAGGTGACTGAGATCCCTGAAGTACAGATGGACAGAAATGGGTGCCAGCTGTGCCTTTCCACCAGTGCTTTTGCCTTGTAAGAATTCTCTATTTTACAGATCCATTTGAGTCCCACAAGTCAACCATTTCTGAGCTGCTGAATGCAGGCCAAATGCATTTTGTGCCTTTCTAGTTTCTTAATTAAAACATCCTGCAGGGCAAAATCAACTGCCTTACAAAAGTCTGTTACATCAACAAGATTATCTTAAGCCACCAAACTGGTAATTTTATCAAATGAAGATATCAAGTCAGTTTGACAGGATCTGTTTCCCATAAAACCCTGTTGATTGGCCTAATTTATATTTCCTAATGTATTTTTTTATTAGCTGAGCCCATGTCATGTCATGATTTCTCTCAGTATATGTGTCAGGCTGCCAGACTTACTGTTATAATGATAAATCACTGAATCATAAAATTTTGGTTGGAAGGGGTCTCTGGACATCATCTTCTGCAATACCCACAACTCAAAGCAGAACTAGCTTCAAAGTCTGCCCAGGGCATTTTCCAGATCAATTTTGAGTATCTCCAAGGAATAAAGATTCTAGCCTCTCTGGGAACCTCTCCACTACTTTAATTCAGACCTTGTACAGATTTTTTGCTTGATTTGCAACTAGAATTTCCCAAGAGGCAAAATTTCTTTTTGTCCTTTTTTGTTCATCTCTGGAAAGATTGTGGCTCCATCTCCTGAAATACTCAGACATCTGGAGACAGAAATCTGATCCCCTTTTTACCTTCCCTTCTTCATGCTGAGTAAATTCATCTTACTGTTCTTCGCACTGTACGTTACATACCCCTGCCCTGGACCATTTTCATGGTTTTGTCTCCAGTTTGTTGGTATTTGTCTTGCTGGCAAAACCCCCAAACTGGAGACAGTGATGCATAGAGGTGGATAATGTCCCACCTTGACCTGATGGCATCTTTCTAGTATGTGGTTAGCCTTTATCACTACAAGGACATGAAGCTGACTCCTGACTATTTGTTCACCATGACACCAGGTCCTTTTCTGCAGAGATCCTCCAGCAGGTCAGCATGCAGAGTGCATTATTGCAAAGTGTTATTCTATCTTAGGTGCAAGATTTTTCATTTTGGGGAGGGTAGAATTTCATAAACATTCTGTCATCTCTAGAATATTGGTGAAATGTAAGCTTTCCTGCATCTTTTGGGAAATCCTTTGTTGCATCTAGCTCACTGAAAACTGCAACAGTCAAAATTGTTGATTGTGTACTTCTGTACTTAGAATCTGGGAAAGCTATGGACCCTGCACTCTCTATATATGAAGGCAATAAATGAAGGGTGATGTAGAATTACATCATGGAATATCTCAATTTTGGAGGTCTCACAACAATCACTGAGTTCAGTTACTGGCTCAACATAGGATCAGCCAAAATCAAGCTCTGTGTCTGAGAGCATTATCCAAATGCTTCTTGAACACTTGAAAGCTGCCAGAGCAGCTTTTTTCCAGTGCATAGCCAATCTCTGGTGAGGAACCTTTTCCTAACAGCCAACCTGTCCTGTGTCATGCCTGACACAGCTCCATGCTGTTCCCTCAGGTTCTGTCACTGTCACCAGAAAGAAGAGGATCAGGAAGAGATCAGGAATATGATCAGGAATACTGTCCTTGTGATGTCAGTATCAATTATACCACAGCGTCAAAGAGATCTGAAGGAAGTAGCTTCCAATCTACCTTTTTTTTTTTCCTTTCTTTTGTCCCACAGAATTCTCTCCCGCTTTCAAACTCTTCCCTCTATACTGAGCCTCAAAACGGTTGCCAGATTGGCCTCTTTCCTGTTGCTGCCCTCTATTTTTCTTCCTTTGTGGGGATATTGAGACAGTCACAAGTGCTGCTGGTGATGTTGGTTGCTTTCACCAGCTCAAAATCTGCTCAGAAAGCTGGTCAGTTAGAACTGGATAAAACAACTCTTGCTTTTTCTAAAGCTCTCGTATGCTTTCTAAGAATGAGCCTGTTCCATTTCAGAGTTGTTCTTCTGTATCTCACTGTGGCTTTTGTGGTTTTTATCAATTCCTGGGAACTGGGCTGACAGACAAGGAGGATGAGGAAGAGGAGTCTGATACTCTTGGTGTTGTGAATTTGGTGATTAAAGCCTTGAGAACAGATAAAGCTGAAATTGCCGTTTGGGAAGCGTAACGTGATAAACTAACACAGACTACACTCCTCCCTGTGGGAATCATGGCCAGCAGCTATATCTGATACACAGTGAGCTGAGGCTTTCCTCCAGCCCCCATGTTTTCAGCTGCCTTTGTTGTACTGTTAACTTTCATACTCCCTGCACATCTTAGCCCCTAAACCTCTTACTTGCTAAAAAGCGGTCTTCATTACAATTAGGGAAACTTAATGAAAATAAAAATCAGAATGTGTGAGATCTGAAAAAAATTACCCACCCCCCCGAAAAGAAGAAAAAAACAACCAAAAAGCAACAACAAACCAAACAACAACAACAACAACAACAACAAAAAGACAAAACAAGGAAACCTGAATGACTTTAGGTTCTCTAAAGCCTACTCTTCCACTTGAATTTTGGTGGCTGACAGCTGGGATTCAGGAAGCAATTTTTGTTTGTTTATTTGTTTTCACTACAAGCAGATGAAACACTTGGAGGGATGTTGGAGGCCGCATTTAGATGTTATTTCCTCTTGGCCTCAAGTGCCTGCCTGCTTCTCCACAAGTGGAGATGCTGTCGGACACTGGACAGCAGATTTCCTAGGGGAAGGCTCCAATCAGAGAAGAATAAGAATATAAACACACTGTTCCTGTCCTGACAGTTACTTCGGAGTCCAACCAGTCTGGTAGTGACTTCCAGAGCTGACATAGGCTACAGATATGCTCTGCTTCAAAAACTATGCCATGAAATCCTTAGTGACATCACAGTAGCCAGTCTCCACTTGCTAAACGGGGAATTTGCCTTTGAAGGGAAATCTATGAGATCCTGCTGCTATTCTGGGAAAAAAAAAAATCATAGCACACCAATTGCTTTCAGTAGGGAATGACAAAATGTGTTTGGGTTTTTTAGTTGTGGTTTTTTTTTTTGTTTGTTTGTTTTTGGTTTTTTTTTGTGTGTGTGTGTGCAGCATCTGACTGGACCATCTACTTCTAATGATTTTAATCAGAAAAAAATGGCAAGACTCCTTCTTAAGAATGCTCTTTAACCCTTTTTGTAAAGAAAAGGATTTGACACTGTCTGCCATAGGAGCTTTGTGGCTTGTGCAAGAGTGAGACATACAGGAGATAACCAGGATGCCTTTCCGCGTGGGACTCATAGGACCCGTCCAGCAGGGAGAACAGCTGAGATCATGAACTCATTACTATGTTTTCCCAGTATTTCAAGTTGCCCAGAGCACTTGAGCTGCTGCAGCCTGACTATTCCTGCCACCTCCATGCTGTGGTTCACCAGGATTGTGAGTCTGTCACTTCACAGGAAAAGGCCCCTGAAGGCAGAGCTTTCCTGGAAACTGAACCAAGGTTGTGCAGTCTAGATATTTCTCCTGCACTACAGAAGGGCAGATGGAGTTCCTGCTAACACTGCTGCTCCTTGGAAATAGTTGTGAGGAATTAAAATATCATGGTGCAAGGGACTATAGTTGTTATAGAATTAGGGAGAGAAGAGAGAGGATGGCAGTAATGGATCTGCACAGTATTTGGTGGGGTTTTTTTGGTGGTGGTTTTTTTTTGTTATATGTTTTGAGACTGCAGGATGCACATGCAGATCTCATGGTTCGGTCTGATTGCATTACCTAGCAGTGATCACATCTACCTCCTACTGCAGCAGGCAGGATTTTGCTGTGTGCATCGCATCACAGAGTCTTCTTTCAAAAGGCACTTTTTTAAACTCCTAGTCTGTCTGTGGCTGACTATAGAGCTCAGGATCTGGATCAGGTCTTGTTTTATCCCTGTGGACTTGACCTGATCCTCATTGAGTACTGCCTGAGCTTCTCTAACCTCATTTTTTTTTTTTCCCCTTTGGATCCTTCTGATAATATGATCTATTAGTTGTGGTTGTTTAGATGTTATAAGATGTTTTTTGTTGTTTTGTTGTTGTTGTTGTTTTTCCCCTTAAAATAATGTGTGCATAAGTGGAAAGATGCCAAATACAAACCACCCATATCCCCTAAAAAAAAAGGTGGGGGTAAGACTGGATGATATCAAAGGAGAAACTCCTGCCTTTGATGGGTGCATTTTCCAAGAAAAATAGAAGAAAATATAACAGACACCAAGAATAACATCCGATTTTCTGTTGCCAGCCCATTTTATGCCTTTAAAAACCAGTCAGTTTTATTCAGCATAGTTTCTGGGAAGGAAAAAAAAAAGGCGTTGGAGGGGGAGCATCCACACTCTTCTAATCATATTCAAGTAGGCACTGTACAAAACCTGCTGGAAACCAGCAGTGGTGATGACTGGCTCATTACTATTATATAAATAGTATTTAAAGTGCAGCTGGGCCCTCACATGAGTAGAGACCTAATTGATGCTGAAATATGTTCAAGTCCTGTGACTTCACGTGGAAAATATTACACTGGCTAATTAATGGAAATGAGAAGAGATGATGCATTGCCTTATAAAACAAGCAACTGAGATGTTGAGCCTTCATCCAAAGGGAAAAAGGAGGGGGTCGGGGGGAGAAGAGCTCTGGAAGGTTAAATAAAAAAAAGTCAACCAAACAAATGCATGCTCACACTCTCACAGCGACACACACGTAATCAAGAAATGGACACATTCAGGAGGAATTAACTTACTATTTATCTAACAGTTTCCAAGCCAAATCTGAATGTATTGTATGTCCTTGACAGAAAGACAGCACAAAGCCCACTGTTTATTTAAATGAGCTGAGGAAAATACTGATGCCTTGAAACTGGCAATTCTGTATACTACCTACTAATATCCTTTTCAGGCACTCAGCAAAGTTGCATCTACTGTGCATACGTATTTAATGCATACAAATACAAGTTGGCTCAAGCTGGGAAGACAGGCTTGAGTTAATGGGACAAGTGAATTGGCTTTGTTGTGCAGTACAGCCAACTTAATTATCATGGTCTCCTTCAGCCATAAATCATACAAATATGTGAAATGAGTCTTCAACGAAAGCTTTCCATCTGACTGTCTAATCAATACTGGAAGGTGTAGTGAGCTATGACAGTGGCCAAAAAGAAGTATGGACAAGTCATTTTTTAGGTAAGAACAGTAGGACAAGAGCTGTTATTGGTTATTTGGGTGACTGGTTATAAATATATAATATATACATTGTACTTAGATGTGCCTCTTCGTTACTTTAGATTGCAGTGAGGAGGAAAGAGATTCTGTAAGTTGTTGGATGACGCAGATGGGGGCTGCCTCATGCAAACAGAGTCACTGAACTTAGAAGACTTGCATTGGTATCTGGCAACTTCCTTGCCTTCACACGACTGTTTGGCATAAAGATATATCTAGTCCTAAATACTGGGTTTTCCAACCCATCTTACAAGACTTTATGTGAGTCACTGATCTCACTGTCCAGAAAACAACTTAATCCAAATTTCTCCTTTATTTATGTTTTCTTCCATAAATCATAGCAAAGCTGTTCCTATCTTCTGGATATTGGATGTTTTATCTCCACTCCCTGTTTACCTGTTCCTTGTTTTTCTATTTTTTCCATGTTTTTTTTTTTTTTTTTTTTTTTTAAATATCTTCAGCTTTTTAGTCTTTGTGTACGTATCATATACTCCAGCTCTTTCATCATTTAAAGATATTTTATTTGATTTCCTTGGTCCTATCACTGTCTTTCTTTCAAGAATCAAATTCATTGTTGCGGATTTTGATCTTTTTTGATTTTGTGGCTCATTGATTTGATCCATTCATGCTGTTCTCAGTGACCTGTTCAGTTGTTAAATCATGCCATAAGCCAGCACTTGCCATGAGTTTGATCTTTTTTATTTTTATCTAACTTCTAAACTTTTTCATTAGTTATTCATTTATTTTATTTTCTTATGGACATCAATGGATAGAATTATACTGCATCATTCCTCTATGCCATTTACTCCCAAATTATACTTCTCAAATTGTCTTTCTTCTTTTTTCGCTGTGGTTGTTTTCATGACTCCTCCCAAATTATTGCTGTTTGTAAATTTCATCAAGCGCCTGCTTATTTCCATTTGCAGAGATTAACGAAGATGTTAAATGAGACTCTTTCAGCATCCAAGTAGGCACATCTGTCTCTATGAGACAATGTTTATAGCTAAGCCCGCCACAATTATTTTTTGAGTAGAATCTCAGGAAATAATTTCTAAAAAGCCAAAAATGTATCATCCATGCAGAGTAATTTCTCACTGATGTTGCAGCAAGCACTGTTAACATGGAGTGTCAAAGGCTGTACTAAACCACCATTGATTTTCCTTCATCTCCTCCAGTCTTCTGCAAATCAAGTGGATGTTGCTGGGTTTGTGGACAGGTTGGGGTACTACTTATAGTCAAGACATCACATGAGGCAGTGTAGCTTCTCCAAGGGAGAGATTACATGAGCAGTACTGTGATTATATGAGCTCTGCCTATCCTCCCTTGTAGCCAGTGTACATCTCACAAAAAATCAAACCAAGTCAAAACAAACAAAATACAAACAAACAAAAAACCAAAAAAAAAAAACCCCGAACAACCAAAAACTAACAAAATCCAAAACACAAAAAGCCCACCAAAAAAACCAACAAAGCAAAACAAACTCACCCAGACAAAGCTTTCCACTTCGCATCTTCCCTTAGGAAAAAGATAAATCACAGACACCAGCCAGATTTACAGAATCATTTTAGTTGGAAGGGATCTTTAAAGGTCCAACTGTAGTGAACAGGGGCATCTACAGATGGATCAGGTTGCTCAGAGCCCCAACCAGCCTCCTAGCAGCTTCTAACAGCTTCTAGCAATGTGCTCAATTTCAGCAAATGAGAATGTCATCCCAATGGGCATAGTGAGAGAAAGTCACAACATTCATTTCTGAAACAAGCTCTCCCAGAAAGGTTTGCTTATAACTGTGCACACATATGAGGGCTGCTCCTATTTTGTGATATTGACTCACAATGTCAGAGGTGGATGTTGGTGATATGGCAGTAGAAGTTGAACCTTCCCCACCGGTTTTCCGCTACACGTTGTTGCTGTTTAACAGATGGCAGCAGAGGGGCAGTCTGACAGAAGGGCATCTGTAGCATGGAAGTGTTTATGAAGTGTTATTGAATGCGTGTTCTCAAATTCCTCCATGTTGAAAAAATGGCACCTACTGATATTCAGTGATGCTTGCTGAATATTTATGGAGACCAGACAGTGGGTACGAGCACAGTGAATGGTGCATTTCAGCAGTGGTGATAGTGACAAGGGTCATCTCTGTTGGTACAGATTTTTACTAATGTGGCATGTAGACTCCTGTTTGTTGCTGGCAGAAATGCACAGCTAAATGCAATGACTAAATTGGAAAATAACGTTTTGTAGCTGAGAATTTTCTCTCTCAAATGGTGTTACTATGCTCTTTGTATCTGTTGTAGTTTCCATAGAAATAAATAGAAGGCATTACTTACAGAGCAACTTGCATATATTGTATGCATATTTGATGTCTTTACTCTTGTAGAAAATGGCAGAAGTATGGGGCACCTGGGAGCAATACAGGGAGAGTGAACTGTATCCAGAATTCCCTTTGTATGATCTTCAAGCCTCCCCTGTATTTGTTGCCATGCAGTCACACTTCCCAAATTCATGCCAGCAGTTCCTTTAATCACACCCCCGCATGTATTTGTTTGTTTATTAAGCACAAACTACATGGCCTGGGGCAGACAAACCAACTCAGACTTGCCATCTTTCAAACTCACACCTGCATCTGGGATGTAAGCGTGATCTTCCGAGTGTGGTGTGATTCTTCAATAAGCTTTAATGGAGATGAGAGGGCTTGCCTCATGTAGGTGTTTACCTGAAGCTCTGCACCTGCCTATGTCCAGTGACCACATCTGGCAGTCCTGGACTCTCCTCTTTGCTGCTCTGTTCAATGCATGCCTTAATCACTGTGGTATAGAGACTGGATGTAGTCCAGAGTGTTTTGCCTGAGGTTGCAAGGAAGATCACCAGGGAATGCTATGATTTGAACCATTATCTCCCAAATCCTAATTAATTTCCCTACTGGCAAGGACCTTTCTCTCTCCTCTTGTGGTTAAACTTGCACACCTGAAATAATGAATAAAAATAGAGCAGGAGTGAGAGGAGTAAGGCTGCTGGAACGGCGCAGGGCTTTGAACACACCCTGTAGAGGAGCCCCAGCAGGGAGGCCAGCTCACTTGCTTCAGCAAAGGGACCTTTTAAAAATTTATCTCCACATGAGAGACCAGATTTCTCAAGGGCCTGAGATCCCCTTCAAGGGTCATCTCCCCTCAGCTTCACCAAGAAAAAAGACATCCATGTTGTACTCTGTAAATCAGAGCCTATGTTTTCATGTGTGGATGGGCATGCAAAGAACATGCAGCCTATGGGAATTCTGCCTGTGAAGTCTTGGACAGGATGATGCCAGAAGACTCCCAAACTGATCATCTAACTTGAATGCTTTTAATAACATGGGTAGTTATAGGAAATTTGTGATGACTAAGTGAGTGACTTAATTTTCCTGTGGGATAGAGTCTAGCATGAATAAAGCCCTCCTCCTGCCTGTTTCATTTCTCATGTCTGTTTAAACGTTGACATGGATGTCCTCTAAGTTTTACCCTGAACTGGCATGAAGGCTGTTCTCTAAAGATTTTTAGTTTCACATTGCCTTTTTTTTCTATTATTAACTATTAGTTCATTTGAAACTGTAGACCTAGAAATCTACAGTAGACCTAGTGTTCTACTGCTTTGGTGAGCCTCCACAAAATACCTACCTTAGCAAAAGTTAAATAGACAGGAGATAAAACTCAGTAAGATTTTTTTTCATTCTGCAGTTTTTTTCCTCCATTTTTTTAAGAAAAATTTGATGACTGCTAATAGGGATGTTTCAGAGGTGAACTGCATCCTTTAAACTACTCCAGCCTACTGATCTCAGAGAAGTGAAAAAGTGGCTGAAACCACCAACAATCTCTAGCTGCATCTATGGCTCTGGACAAGTTTGAGCCATACCCAAACACTGGCAGATCAGGGCCTATGCTGTGCAGTTTTTCATTTGATGCTCTCCTGCTTTAATTTCTGGGGAAGGAGAAGGAAAGTGTGAGTAGGGGATCAAAAGTGCTACGTATGTCCACACCCTCACGTTAAGTCCCACTTGCTTTGACATGTTAAATACATGTTAAATACAGAAAAACAGAAGGAATGTCGGAAGAAAAATGCAAGAAATAATGGCAGCAGAGAGAGAGGGAAAAACTCTCAATTGAAAGCTCAGCTGCATGAATTAAAACAAATACATACTTTTTTCTTACTTTTGTCATACACCTCATTCATTACCACTGCCCAGAATGGAACAGCAAGGTCAGTTTTACCCAGTCCCTTCTGTGCAGTGCTAGCACAGTCATAATGCATGTGAGTGACATACAGCATGGTATCCTCTCAGATGGCAAGGAGCAAATACAAAATGCAGGAGTATCACAAAATACCCCTGCAAGAAGTTCCATTAACACTTTCTCTAGGAGGCTAGGCCAAGGAGTGGGTTGAATGCTGGTATTTTCCTCTGATCCATGTCTAGATATTTTTGCTCTTACTGATAGTGTATGTGTAGACTGAGCTTACACAGCCCACAAATTCAATCTGCCTTTGGGGCATGTGATCTCAAAACTCTCCTGAAGTGAATTCTGTAGTGGGCTAGTTTGTCCAATAGTGGCTGCCAAAAGAGCAGCTGGGAAATGCGAAGGCAGCTGGGCTAGGCATGGTGAATGTCCATAAAGACTGACGTAGTAGAAGAGTGTACGTAGCTCCAGATAGGAATTCAGGCTGGAGGGATTTCAGGCCATTTGGTTGGCATCAGAGTGGTTGTCTGACCTGGAGGGCACTGCTAGGAGAGGTGCCATGGAAAGTGGCCTGAATAAGACAGTACCCAAAAGTATGGGACTGGCTGAGGGAGGTCTGGAGTACAACCTATGGGCCCTGAGGAGAAGCTCTGTCTAGATCTGTAAGTAGGAGCCACTGCATCAGACTGGCTTTGTTAAGCAAAAATTAGTTTCCTTTGTAATCTGAAGATATAAAAGCCTTCTTTGGTCCAGGGACAGTGTTCCAACCAACAGAATAACGGTTGGATTAAATAATACACTGTGTAGAAGTATACGCTGTGATTCACAGACTACTGTGATACATCTAAGGGTGATTATGGCGCTGTTGTCAAAGGCCTTGTGCAGTTTCTTGCATTAACCTGGGGTTTGTTTTGTCCAGACAAAACATTGCTATAACAGCTGTTACTAGTGACAATCCTGCTTTTCATGGAAGGGAGCCAGGAGCTGGTTTGGCCAAGAAGGAATCAGCTGGGGGTCTCCATCAGCAGGTGTTGTGCTGTACTCCAAAGCTCTGAAACATTAACTAAAGAGCTTTGGAAGGGACCACTGAGGTTGCTGCAGTTAACGTTAGTGATGTGACTTGTTGCCAGTGGCATTATCACGAGGAAAGTTGGGGGAGTTTTCTTTTAAATGCCTGGCTTCCAGGATTGTACTATTGCCTGTTGTCTGTATAGATGGAAATGCTGCTCGCCAATAATCCACAAATAGAATTGTATTTGCCTTGGGAGACAGAAACATTCTTTTAGAGCGCAGCAAGGACTAACCAACCCAAACTCTCTCATAAAAAGGGCAACTTCTGCTGGACAGAAAATTCCAAACTGTGCAAAAACTGACTCTATGAGAGAGAAATGCTAGCAGAAACTTGTTCTGGAGAGGTTTCCTGAAATAGGGAATGTTCTGAAGACACGATTCAAACAGTGCCCAAATGTTTGTGTTGTTTTATTTTTTCTTTTTTCTTCTTTTTCTTTTCTTTTCTTTTTTTCATTGCTGGTCCCTTAATTAATCAGCTTCTTGTCATGGAATTTGACTTTGGAGATCAAATGCAGACTGCCTCCAGTATGAGTCCTCTTCTTATTTGCTGAAGCTACAAAAGAAAAGCCAGGCCAAACTTTTCCCAATGTAGAATTAATAGAGTTACACTTAAAATTAACTTAGTCTAGCATGCCATTTTCCTTTAACAATTCTTTTCTACTGCTAAATTAGATAGTAATTATTGGAGGAACTGTCATCAAGAAATTCTCTCTGTAGGAAAATAAGAAGATTGGTAGCTTTTTATCTAGATTAATATCAGCACTGATACTAGTAGGGGGTCTAGAGGCCTCTGTTTGTCCTCATAGCTAGAACAGAAACGTTCATCAGGAGAAACACATATACAGGCACTTATAAAAGTACTTCTTTCCTGTCCAGGAGGGCCTTGTAGGGAATTCATTCTGAACTGTGTTCAGTCTTTGATCTCACTGATAATGCTAGTGATAGAGGCCCCAGTTGGGAAGCCACTGAAAAAGCCTTATCTGATTGCATTTATTAATAAGCTGGGCTGGATTTTAGTGATTCATCTAGGAGGGAATGCATCCCACTGCATAATCCACTCACAGAAACACACAATTAATGTGTTCATGAGGTGAACTAGTCCGAAGAGCAGAGCAGGAGAAATGATGGAGAAGGGAGGACAGTATTTGGAAACAAAACACTAGTTGATGTGTAGCATCCAAGCATAGCTGATAAGAGAATAATGGCTGCTAGGCTACCAGTAAGCACACGTCCAAGAACAGCATATGTCCTACAGAGCCAGGAGACACACTGTTCAGGGGATGGTCTGGAACCCTGACATGACTGCCTGGCATTATGGTAATGGCACAGAGCCCCTGGGTGTAAAGATCCTGTGGGTTTAAGAGAACATGTCCAGATGTCTTCTGCCTATAACCAGTACAGTCATAAAGAGCATGGACTGTTTCCTCACCATCTATCACAGAGACTTCCTTTGGTCAGGGAGAGCAAAAGATTGATTATTCTTGGCTGATCTTTTCTTGCTGGACAGAAGCGTCCTGGTTCACATTCAGATGTAGTAGAATTGGTCTTGTCATCTCAGATTACTAGTTCAGTTGCTCCATTAGGGGAACTTCCAGGAACAGAGAAGAAGGGGAGAGGTTCCAAAGCTTGAAAGTGGAAAATCTGAGACATGTGCATTTCCCTATTACACTCTCAGTATGATTTTGAGCCATTTTTATTGCAGTGTCAGCTTTACAAGGTCATTGGCTTCAAAGACCAGCTCCCAAACTGAAGATTTATGTGGTAACGTGAACCATTGTGCATTGCATCTCCAATTTATATTACATTGCCATTTGCAACAAAAAGCAATAGGTTTAAGAAAAACACATGGGGAAAAACAAAACATATTCAGTCAGGAAAAACCATCCCGTTGGTTGTCACTGTTACAAATACATGAGATTTCCAAAGCCAAAAGCTCACATCTACCTTACTAATTATATCAGCTGCAGGGAAGCACCTCCAGCAATAAAGGAGATCACATTCTTGATTTCTGGAATTCCAATCATTTGTTTTTAATTTTATAGGTATTTAAGCAGATAAGAAGAAACAAAGATTTTTTCTGGATCTTTGCCTTAGGACAACTGTTCATCTTGCTCAGTTTACCTGAGGCGAACAAGTTCCTTTCTTCACCTCTGTCTAGGTGATATCTCTAGAGTCTCAGTTCCTTGAACTAATACAAGTGAGCAAAAGGACTTAATTCAAAACTTCATGCAGGCAAGAGAATCTTTGCATCAAATCCCATGAGTTAGATCATAAACAAGCGCTGTTTTACTGTTCCAACAGAGCAGTGCTGATCACTTTAGTCTGCAAATGCAGAGATCTAGAAGATTCTCAAAGATCTTTCCAGAAAGTGCAGTCTGAAATAGACACGTCTCCAAAGCTTCCTTATACATGTGACTGCAAAAACACATTCTACTGCACAAGTTCCTTCTGCAAGTTATCACAGACATTAGTTAAAGAAAAAGCAGTGGAACCTCATTTTGAATGGTCATTTCACTGATAACTTTCTGCTCAATTATCTAAGACACAGCCACCTTAAATTAGATGGCATTCACAATTGCACGGGTTAGAAATAGAAACAATAATCTAGGTAGTTAAAAGCAGGATAAATTGACTTTCATTGCCAGATTTGAACCTGACAAAATGGACTATCTACACATTTTTCACCAGCTTCTGCCTTCAGATTAGGTGATGGATAGGAAATGCCAAGCCAAAAGTTAATGTTATGGTGAACTGTAAGCAAAAGGGAATTGTTATTCAAAGTATTTGCATACTGGGGGCACTGCTGAGTGGCTGCCATGTTAATTATAAGATCCCTTCTAAAATAATCTTCAACTTGGATACCAAGTATAACTCCTGCCAAGAGCTCTCTGAAATGCCATCAGCAATTGTGCTTTCTGACAAAAAGATAAAACTAACTAATTGTAAGCACCCTTTACTGATGAACTCAAAAAATACCAAACCAAAACAACAACAAAAAAACTCCAACCACTGGCTTCTCTTCCTCTTTCCTGCGTGGAGAGGCAGCAAATAACACGGGTCATGTGCATTAATATTTTTGCACTGACATAACTTTGGCAGAAGTCTTGGTTTATTGCCACGGTGCCACCTGGACCAACAGCATACATTTAACACAACACAGAGCAACAGTCAAATAAAATTAAATCACAAGACCCTATCCAGCCCAGTGCTTTTCCTCTGGCAAAGGGATACAGAGCGTATATGGGGAAAGAATACTGGAGACAAGACATGTATAGCTAATTTCACTGGGGTTCTGCTGTCTTTATTACAACAGACAAGTTGTAACTAATTGTTCCTTATTCACTTGCTTTTCATCATTCGTATTCTACAGAGCTGTATTGTACCCCCTCAGCAACCTCTTTTCCCAGTGGAACATTTCTAGTCTGCTCATTGCCTCCTGGTAAAACTCTATTACTGTGTCTTTTCCTGCCTTACAGTATCTTTTCAAAGTGAGGTGGAATCAGAACTCCAGGTGATTTTCAAGTGATGGGAACGCTCCTGTTTTATGCCATAGTGAAACTATGTTGGTTTGGTCCCAGTCACACTCCTGATAGTTGTGTAGACCTCTGTGAAGGCCAGTGGGGCTCAGATGACCTTTTTAGACTACGGACTGTTGTCTCTTTGTAAACAGAAATAGCTAAATCATAACTCATCTAGATAGCTATTCCTCCCCACCTCCTCTCCCTTTCCCCAGGTGTGCATTACTCTGCATTTATAAAAAATGAATTTATGAAATTTAAATCCTCGATGCTACAGTTTCATTACTGTCTTAACAGCAGAGAAGTTCTATATCTGGTAATAGAAAACCATTTTAACTGCAGCCAAGACAGTTGTTTCTGAACTGATTAATGGTTAATAATTCATTGATACAGTGATCTGCAACTGGATTTTACATGTAGTGCTAAGGTCATTTTTCAACTCTGTGTTAACTTGAATCACTTATTTTCTCATTATGTAGTAGCATGATGTTGATAGTTTATTACTGAACAAAGGCCAACTTCACCTCCAGATAGATGCAGCAATGTCTCAGCAGCCTGGGCAATGTCCTCAAAAGAAAAAGATTGAAGTTACCAGGAGAATGTATCTTCTGGCTGTTTTCCTATCAGCAGTACATTCTTTGGGCACCTCAAGATTTAGTTAGTCCAACAGATCTTCTCACATGAATGGAAACCTTTACTCTGCTATGTCTTGGTGGCTTTTGTTCTTTCCCGCCTCCCTTTCCCTTTAGCTTCTTTCCTTTGCTGATGCCTACGTTAAACACCAGGCCACATTCAGGAAATTACCACGTACTCTAAAATTCCTGCGGAAAATCTAGATTACCATATGGCTACAGAATGTCCCTCTGTAGGACTGGCTATTCAGTTATGCACAAATTGTTCTAGTTATCCTTCACTGTGATGCTTCCACATACTGGAATACTTTCTATTGTCATTGAGCTTCTGGATCTAGGACTGCTCTGTTTGGTGATGGTTTGCATAGAGCCTGATCCAAAAGGTACTTGATTCTAAAATCTAGGAAGAAGATGTATTGCAGGATTTTGCGTGTGTTACACAAGGAAATGGTATAGGGCATTTTCTGTAGAAGGGACAGGAGAAAGAAGGAATAGTTGCACTGCTTTTTTGCAGTAATAGTGCCCATGCCATGATGTTTCTTATAAACTTCTCAGCCTTTCCCCATAAAACAAATGCTTATAACAACATTGCTGTCTCTTCCCACTACTTCTCAATAATTTTTCTGTAGTGAACCAGGGCTAGAAATAGAAAATATGACACTCCCCTGTTGGCTTAGATGTGCTTTTAATTTTCAGAGATTTGAAGGCTATCACTGTTACCAGGCTGGTGATAATGTACCATGATGTTTTATTCGCAAGAGAAACAGTGCAGATATTTTGGAAGCTCCTTTGCAAGGCTGTTGTCGAAAGGCAAATCGGGATCCTGGGCTCCATCAGGAGAGGGGTGGTCAGCGGGGAGAGGGAGGTGATTGTCCCTCTCTACTCGGCTCTTGTGAGGCCCCATCTGGAGTACTGTGTCCAGGTGTGGAGCCCTCAGTACAAGAAAGACATTGAGATTTTGGAAAGGGTCCAGAGGAGGGCGACTAAGATGATCAGGGGGCTGGAGCACCTCCCCTATGAGGACAGGCTGAGGGAGTTGGGCTTGTTCAGCCTGGAGAAGAGAAGGCTGCGGGGTGACCTCATTGCAGCCTATCAATACCTGAAGGGAACCTACACCCAGGAGGGGAGTAAACTCTTCAAAAGGGCTGACAACAGCAGGACTAGGGGAAATGGATCCAAGTTGAAGGAGGGAAGATTTAGGTTGGATGTTAGGGGGGAAGTTCTATACAAGGAGAGTGGTTAGGCCCTGGAACGGGCTGCCCAGGGAGGTTGTGGATGCCCCGTCCTTGGATGTGTTTAAGGCCAGGTTGGACAGGGTCCTGGGCAACCTGATCTGAATGTGTGTGTTTGGTGGCCCTGCTAGGCAGGGGGGTTGGAACTACATGATCCTTGAGGTCCCTTCCAACCCGGGTGATTCTGTGATTCTGTGATTCTGTGATTCTGTTGTCAGATCTGCTGACACAGTGCACTGTATAAGGGCTATACAACATTATTATTATTATTATTATTATTATTGCTTTGCTTCCCAAAGTTTGAGAGCTAGTTGGCAGTCTCTTCTCCTTTTTTCTTCTAATGGAAGAGGCAGAAATTGGCAGCTGGTGGGATCTGCAGGATTTATTTTTTGTTGCTGACCTTTTCCAAAGTCTGAGCAATTGTTTCTTTCCCATTCCAAAAAAAAAAAAAAAAAAAAGAAAAAAGAGAAAACACACAGATGCAGCTTTAAGGACAAGTCAAAGGCTGAAGTGCCATTTCTAAGAAGGTTTTAAGCTTATTTTCATTTTATTCTTTTTTCTGTCTTTGTACCCATTCCTTAACAAAGACAGAAATGAATGGAATTCTATTTTGGAGAGGCATGAGAAACAGATGCAAGCATACATGTATCAGGCAAGGCATTCTCTGAAACCTCTTCAATTGGAAGAGCAGATTTAGAAAGACATTTGACGCTGGTAGCCTGTTGAATTGCTACCAACAGGCACAGCAAGATAGCCATCCATCTAGTTATATAAATAAGCAAATAAATATGACACAGAAGTAAGTACACATGTGTAAATTTATACATATGTGTATGATTCTGTATTTGTTTCTTGGAGCAGAATTGCAAAGCTGAAATTAGAATAAGCAGTCTGTGTAGGTCTCATCCACTTTTTTTTTTTTTTTTTTTTAATTTCCCAATTAATATGCTTAATGTTATTTGCAGAGGTTTCTAGAAAAATTTTCTGGTTCTCAGCACCTCCTCTTCCTGCATTTTTTATGGGATTTCAGTCCAAATTTAGCTAAGGGTATTGCAGGACTTCACTTAAGCCTGATACAGGGCTCATGAGATGGACGAGATTCCTGGAGGGTTTTCATCTTCTCAGGTTTCCAAATATTAACAAGCAATTCACAACTGCCCTGCCCCATGCATAGCATCTGGAAGTAGCTCACTTTTTACCTGAGGGATGTTTGTGGAGGGATGGCCTGTGGAGGCATCACATCTTGTTCACACGTGTACGAAATGGAAGTCCAGAACTTTATGCTTTTTTTTTGTCAGACATCTGGTCTCTTATGGATCTTACCCACAAATCCTGTAGATTTGGCTGATTTTATCTGCAGAGCAAAACAATGGGAACTTTCTCCATGGTTCAGACTGAAACCTAGGGAAATCATCTTTTGGCCTGATAGCCTGAGGGCCATGTGAAGAGATGAGTATCTGTCCTCTCTGAACCAGGCTGTGATTCTAGTTCATTTTTGTTTTGATTAAGAGAAATTTGACTCACTCTGGCCCAGAGATGAGCTGGATTTGTGGCCCAGGAGCAAACAATGCTTTCAGAGGATCCAAGCTGCAGGGCCACTTCCACACAAAAGCTTGTAAATGCAATGCTGTGGAGGGGCTCTAACACTCATACTGAGAGAGAAGAAGTTGAGATCCAGTAAACTCCACAATATCTGCTGCTTTATACACAACCAGTGTTTAACACAAGTAAAGAGGGGACATTTCTGTCTCTTATTTGACTGTTGTCAGCACATGGCTTGTTTGTTGTAATACAATATGGCACTGTGATGTCAATCTCCATGCCCGTTCTTATAAATACAGCCCTGTGTGGCCCAGATCCTCAGGGCATTTCTTGGTTTTTCCTCTGCTGGTTGCAAGCTCCACTCTGCCAGAGCTCTGTGTACTGAGCATTCAAGGTTTGAGCCTGACACAGATTCCTGCAGGGAAAGGTTGCATGAAATGCAGAAAGAAAATAGGCCAGGCAGTGACATGGCACACTTTTCATTCTCTTTGAACAATTTGGAGAACTTCCTGCCAAAAAACAACAAGGGACATGAGATTCAGGAGTTAGTAGGAAGTATGCCTGTTCTAGGGGTGACAGCAGTGCACTGTTAGGTCAACAGAGTAAAATGGCATTGATTAAAAGGATGAAGAGATGTATGTGGGACTCGTGGCCTTTTCAACCCTAGCCCTGCCAGCAGCCTGAGGTGCTCCTCAGAGGGTCATTATCATTGTCTCCATGGCCTTCCCCAACCCTGTGATGCCTTGCCAATATCAAAATGACCCCGTCATTTGCTGCTTGCCTTGGACTGAGGAGGAATACCTTGAACACCTTTCATCATTTGCTGTTCAGCTTCTGCTCTTGCCTATGCAAGCTGTTAGGAGAATCAATCCTTTCCTCTGCCTCAATTTCCTCATTTGAAAAATGGCAGTTAAGACATTTTAGTTCTCCCATCAGTAGAGGGCCAGTGACCTAATGTAATAAAATAATACTGTTTTGGTCATCTTCCATTATGTGATTGCCTCTAGTACTATAAAATCTCTCCTTATTGTCTGAGGTCTATTTGCTGAGCTCTAAAAGAGGGGTTGTGATGTGGCACGTATTTCCTTTCCTAGCTTGGGTTGTCACATACAGGGACATATCAGAAAAAGTTTGTTTCTAGAACAGGAGGATACCACAGATTTTGCCTTTAAATCTGGTCTTCACTCATGCTTAGGAAACGTATTACATGCTCTAAGAAACAGCACTGTAACCTCTGCACCTACCTGTGGTTTCTTTTTTCCTGTCTGAATTTGCCTTGAAATTATGCTGTCTAGCAATAACCACCAGGCGACGCTAAAGTAATCTGAGATCCTGGGGAACATGGAAGCCCTGATTAAACCCTCCATGTCCTAATCCTGCTCCTTATTGTAATTGCAGGCAGGCAAAGAGGTCAGCAAGGGGCAATCCTATGCTGTGGTGAGGCACGTGATCCTCCCTCCAACAGCGATGACAGTTCAATGTATTGAACACACAGCACAGCTTCCCACCCCTTCTGTCTCAAGCACAGGGCCAGAGTGTAGGTGACAATGATTTTACTGACACTCCTTCGCTGTGTGGGCTTTATGGCCAGAGGGCTATGAAAAGGAGAAGGAGCACGTATGTCTGGTATGCGGAGCGATGGAGGGAGCTCCAGGCACGGGCGTGATGACAGTAGATGTTGAAATCATTAGCCTAGGATTATAATGAGAGATAGTGCCTGAGCCACAAGAGCAAAATTTGTAGCCAGAGCTTAGGGGTGGTGAGGTTGGGCTCGAGCCCATCTCAAATTCAAAGTTCAGTACAGAATTCAGCAAAAAGACATACAGGCCCAAGGAAGGAAAAGCAACTATTTGCTACAGTCAGATCAGCAATGAAAGTGGAAGGGATGCTGAGAAACACCTGCCAAGTGCATTTTTTAAATATTAATGCTCTCTCCTTTTTGCTTTTTCTTTTCCTATATATTTTTTTCCAGTGGAAAGGCCTCTCCCCAGTATAATATTGGATCTTGTGCCTCGATTTCCTTCTCAATGAGACATTCCATCCATCTCCGATACAATGAGTTACATGGCCCTTTTGTAGGATAAATGTGGTGACCCAAGTTTCTGGATTACTCCTTAGATGAATGAATGTCCAGTCCTCCTTCGAAAGGATGAACTGCCTGTCAAGGCAAAGGAAGTTTCAGGGTGACTCAGAACCAGGGCACCCAGATCCAGACTCCTTTGGAAAAAAGTGAAAATAAAGGTCACCTTTAGATTTCAATCAAGATTAAAATTTCCCAGGTTCAGGCTTGTTTTAATAAGGGGGCTGAACCAGATTGCTAAACAGAAACTTCCTGGCCCACTGGGGATGTTTCAGCTTTGCAGTAAAATCCTGTTTCAAGCTCCGTGAGTTTGAATTTTTTTCTAGTAATAACTCTATATCCTGCTTGAAGAAACCAGTAATGAAGGCTGCGGCTAGTTAATGCTGTGGCTGGTTCTGTGCTTTATGACAGTGTCTCTTGCAGTGTGTAGGGAAGAGGATAAGCAAGAGTGAGGAGCTGCGTAGGAGAGCTTGAGAAGTACTGTGGCTCTGGCAAAGCATGAAAAAAGGAAATGCTCTGCGCTGCCTTGTGTGATGAAGATTACTTTTTTTAATGCTTCTATCCTAGGATGCTCCTTGTTTTTATGCCCCTGCAGTGATTATTCAGGCAGAATTATCCAAATAAAAGAAACTTCGTGGTAGATGTGGGGTACTGGAAACCATCTGCAGGATGTGCATGCTTGTAGCTGATGCATTTAATGAATCTCCTGAACAGAAGCCCACATTCCTGAGGACAAAAGTCTATGCTGGACAAGCAGCTTTCCTCTATGGCCATTAAAATGCAGCTGGACTGCCACAAGGATGTTATTGTGACAACCATTCTATCTTGGTCTTTTCCTATTGGGTACAAAATGATTGGAGGATTTGTGCTTTGGAGGATTGCTGCTGTTGTTATTTTGAAGCAGAATCTATCACTCAGGGGAATAAGCTGAGAAGATAACAGCAATTGCTGCTCAGGCAGAACAACTGTCCCTATCCACAGAAACTCTTCCTTGACACTAGACATGAGTGGGCACCTCAATTAGAGCATGAGCAGAAGACAACTCTGTAGCACTTTTTCCTCAGATTGGTCTTGCATCTTTCAGACAGGTGAATATTTTTGTATGGATTATCTTTCCAAGGATTTCCTTCTCATACACTAATCCAATCACTTTTTCAATTCAGTGTCCTGAGGCAAGGAGTTCTGGAGCTGAGCTACTTGTTACAAGAGGAACTATCTATTTTTGTTTCTTTTGATCACGTCTCTTACTAGTTTGATTTGGTAACTGCCCAGTTTCCTGCTTCTCACCAGGAGCTGCATGCAGGTAAAAAAAGCCTTCTACAGGAATAGAATTAGCTGGAGAGATGACCTTTTTTCATAAACTCTTGATTGAAAGTTTTCCTTGTGGTGTTTGAGTTACGAAGAGCTGAGTTCACACAGTCGCCAGGACTCATTGGAGGCAACTCTGCATAGAGGCTGATGTGCGTACATTAACATGTGAGATGAGCTTGGCTGATACAGGAACCTGGTTACTTACACTGTTTTCTAGTACATCTGTTTCAAACTTGACCTCCAGGACATTGGTTTCTGCTCTCACCAGGAGGAGCCATTTACTGTTGCTGTTTTCATTTGTTCAATAAATCTAGGCCAGATTTTGACTTTTTAGAAAGTTAAAATGTAAACAATTACCTACAGAACCTAGAAGGGATAGAAGATGTGGAAGGATGTCTTTGCAAAATGAAGACGTTCTTTTTCTAGCAGAGCTACTAAGCTCTCAGGTTTTGTGGACTACATGACAGCACTAATTGGCAAGCTGTAATTGGCAAATTTAGAAACTAATCCTGCAATGCAGGAGTAAAATAGCCGTTCAGTAATAATCCCTCTTGGAACAAAGACAGGAAATTCAATATCTTTGCAAAGTCCAAATTTAAACTGGGGCCATGGGTTTAGTGAACAGCTTCTCCAGGGATTGTATTCGTAAACCATAAACAGATTAAGAAAACCCACTCCTGCAAGATATCTTCATCTCAGTGAATTTTTCCCTTATTTAAATCCTATCTGCATTTGTGCTAAATCTCCAGGAGTCATGGTAGGAAGGAATCTTCCTGCAATGCAGTGTTTTGCTTGATGAAGCAAAGAAGAAAAGAAAAAGAAAAGAACAAAACAGAGATGGCTCACAAAACAAATAAATGGCAATTTTCTAGGTTTTTATTTACTTTTCCTGAGAGCCCTCCCAGTTGTTTCTGTGGCTCTGGGAATCATGGATTGTTTGCAAATTCTTCTTTGTTACAGAGATCTCCCCACCCTCCCCAAGTCACATTGGTAGAGAATACAAATATACTGGATTCAGATAGAAGATCTTAGTGACTGGATACTTTCTCCTAAAACTTACTTATTGCACTTTAACTCTATTATATTATGTCTTTTGCTTGGTTTATTGCCTTGTTTATATCCCAGGGCTTCATCCTGCCTTCTCATCCCAGAGTCAAAAAGGTCATTCCAAATCTGTCCTTTTTCTGACCACTTCTTTCTATTGTGGTTCTACAACCTGTCTGCAGGGAACGCACTTAACTTATTTTTCCTTTAAAGGCTGTTGGCCTTTTTATGCACTTTTTTTTTTTTTTTTTTTTTTTTTTTTTTTTTTTTTTTTTTTTTTTTAGGATCTATGTCTCTGATTACGAAGCAGGAAGAAGTAAGGAAGTGCTGTTACACCCTTTTGGGGATGCTTATGTAGAGTAAGGAAGTGAATGAGAGAGCATCAGTCCACATCAGTCAATGACAAAATTAAATTAAACTTCCAATATTTAAAGTCGTGGGAGACCCTAAGTCTAAAAACTGAGCTTTATTTATTTTTAGCAAATCATGAATGACATGGTTCTGGTCTTTACCTATGCTGAAGGCAACCTTTGATGTGGTAGTTGAGGACTCCATACTTTGTTTTACTCTTTCCTCTTCTGCTGATTTTCCCATGGTATTAAATAATTCCCCCTGTGTGCAATGTTTCAGTAGCATCGTAATAGAGAGAGAGGATTATAAATGACTTGCATACTCCTAGCTGATTTTGTTGGAATGTTGCTTCAAAAATTAGATCAGCCTCTTGCATATGAAGCAGCTATTTTATCTGTTATAAAATTTTGATAGTGGCATGATGGAGAACACAATATTCTCCAAAATCAGGGTGTTTCTCTTCTGAATATAGTAGGATGTTAGTAGTAAAACCAGGTCAAGGTCATTATAAAAAGCTGTTTGATCAAAAGCTGTCCTTGAACCCTGTGGGTCTCACGGAATTAAGGAGTCTTATCATTGAGCCAACTTGGTAGAGAAAATCTACTGAAAAAAAGCCAGGGGCACATTGTAATGTCTTTTCCATTCAAGCTAGTAGGATGCTTTAATGTCATTTTCTCAAATGCACCTGTGATGTAGAAAGGAAAATTGTTCCTGTGCACTTTTTTTTTTTGAAGTAGATTGAGCAGAGAGTAAAATAATTCCAGTAGTGAGTAGTGCTCAATAAAATGGTTTGTAGGTTCCCTTTACATTAACAAATAAGTAATTAGAAGCACAAGGTGCTGCACAGTGATCTTCCCCAGATAACGGGGCAGCCAATCATTGGTTTTGCTTTCTGCTGAGGTGATCCTGAGAAATGCTAGGACAGCTTTGATCCATTGAAGTTTGCATTCAGTCTTCTAGATGTCATAGGCTGGCTGAAATCACTTGAAGTTTGTCCCAGACTCACCCAAAACATGAACTGAAATTGTATGAAGCCGACACCACACTCCCTAGTGTGATGCAGGAGGTCAGATACTACTTTTGTTAAAAGGCAGTGACACCCGTAGAAGATAGTCTGAATTCTTATTCCCACTTCTCCCCTCATCTATCTGCAGATGCTTCTGAAACAGAAATCTTTTGGATGCATCCCATGGGAGTCAGTGGGGGAAATGTTGTCTCCTATGAGATTCAGGCGCCAGATCTTTGGGGATGTTCAGATTGTATGTCTAGACAAGATAACATCCTTCTCTGAACCCAGGAGCTAAGCCTGGGGGGAACTATTATTCATATATAAAACACCAAGAGAAACTTGTACTGCATACGGCTTCCTTTTTCTTTCCCTCCTCCCCGTGGGAATTTGCTTGGTTTAACCCTTCCATCCCTAGGAGGCAGTGACTTCCCTGCTTAAAACCATGACTGCTTGCCCTTCCACCTTTCAGAGCTCAGCACTCTGCACCTGCAAAAACAGTGTGGCTGACTGAACAAAGCCAGGTGAGCCTTCAGCATCAGCTTTAATGTGAAGTCCAAACCCAGAAAGATTTCTTCTTTCCATATAGCTCTTGGAATAAGTCTCCAGCACTGCTGATAGTACCCAGGCAGCATAAAAGACCTGGCAGTTTGCCCTTAGAAAGCACCTGGAGTTTATCCTGAGATGAAGGAATATCCACAGAGTGTAGAAGAGCAATAGGGATATGCAAGGTCACAGAACAAACACAGGATATTTTATTCTGAACTGCTTTCAGTAACGTCATGCCCCTAGAAATTTTAATGTGCTACTGTAGTTTATAGAAGATTAAGGAATGGCTTGCATTCTGGGTAAGAATAAGTGGGGCAAAGTATTTCCCATGACTAAGAAATGTATAAAACTAGTTAATGCTATCCAGAAGTTCACTTTTTTCTCATTCTGAGCTAACCAGGGAGCTCTTTCCTGTTTGCCAGCACCATGATTGTGCATAGGCTGTGGAACTACTGATTTGACATGAGCTAGCCTGACTGTGTAAATTCCTTAGCAGTTCTTTTTTAGCCAGGTTTCTTAACTTTTTTTAGTTTAGTTTTCAGCAGAGAACTGTAGCACCCATCAGGTTCTTGATCTTGGTCCTTAATATGTCTAGTTCGGTTTTGTGCCTCTGCTTGATGGTTCTTCTTAGCACTGTTGTCCTTTTTGCCTGAGCTTTGTGTTAGGCTCAGGTGGGTCAGGTAGGAAAACACAAGTTAACACAAAACAATTTGCCTAACACTATCTCCTCTAATCTGAACCTTGCAACATGGAAAGCCATCTGTCAACAGAAACATCTGTCCCCACATGATAGCTGTTGAAAGACAGAAGGAAGTTATATGGCTTTATGAGGTCCTCTCGCTAGAAGAGAGGAGAATTTTGGTCTTTGTAGTGATTGTTATATGCATAAATGATGTAAATCTTGGATCTTATTGATCACATATGTCTGTTTATGGAATGTACCTTACATGTATCAGTAGCACAGTAACTGCTCTTTGTCTTTGCATTTTGGCTTTGATTTGGAGAAGTCACTTTGAGGAAGGTGGTAGCTTGTTCACACCATGTGGATTGAGTGACTCTCTTCATTTAGACAATGAAAGGACAAGAGGCAAGGGAGGAGAGATATTGAAATGGGATCTAGTAGAAAAAAATTATACTTACTGAGAAAAATATCAGGCTGGGTTTGTTTGTTTCTTTCTTTTTTCTTTTTTCTTTTTTCTTTTTTCTTTTTTCTTTTTTCTTTTTTCTTTTTTCTTTTTCTTTTTCTTTTCCTTTTTTCTTTTTTCCCCTTATTTTCATTCAGAGTGAGAACTGTTGGCTTTTTCAACATCATAGCTGTGTCATTGCAACGGCAGAGGTCCATGCCTAGATTGGAGTAGTAAATTTTTTGCTAGCAATAAAGTAGAAAAATCAAATATTTTTGATGTTTCTACATTTAGAAAGAAGTAAGATGTGGCACTTATATTATGTGAGAGCAATGAACTCTGTTCTCAGTCCATTAGTAACTAAGCATGGTTTTAAACAACTTCAGCGAGATATAAACATTTTGAAATCAGTAGGCCTGGATAGCTTGTGCCCAAGAGTCCCAAAAAGGTTGTCTAAGGAAATCTCTAGCCAACTCATTTTCATTTTGAATAAATCCTGGCCTATGCAGTAAATTCCAGGACATTGGAGCAGCTAATTTTGTGCCAGTGTATTGAAAAAGGGCAAGTAAGATGATTCAACTAATGGTAAGTCAGCAAATCTAACACCAGTCTTGAGCAAAATTAAAAAGAAGATAGATGTCAAATAACAAACAAAACAAAACAAAAAAAGAAAAAAAGAAAAAAAAAGAAATCTATTTAATGTCACTCAGTGTAGTTTAATAGAAATGGGCCATGGAGAACCAATGACATTTCATCTGATGAGATCACAAGTCTACTTAGCAAATTTCACTTTGGAAAGGTAACATAAAACAATTCTAAGAGCATTATATTTTACCCTGAATGCTTGTTTCGAAACCAAATTGCTTTTGTCTAACTCCACTAACTATAGTAAACAGGAGGTGATTAAACAGCTGTGCAAAGAGCCCTTGTGAATTAGGGCACTTTTACAAAAGAAGGGCTCCCAGAAAATTTAAAAGGGGTAAATGTAGAAATCAGATCTTTTCCCCAGTGTATTGGTGAGATAAAACTGCAAATAATGAGCAGGAATGTTTGCTTAAATCTTAAAAAAAATTCTCCCCCACACCAACGTTCCTGTCACGCAAGAATGCAATGCAAAAGATGAAAAATAGGTGAAAATCTGAATCTTAGCCTAATTTTAACTTGGTTAAGAATGAGAAACAGTATTTCAGCCCCTCAGGAGATATTCTGAGGATATTTTTCCCCACTTAAAATCAACTGGGACGGTTATTAAAATGATAGCATTATAGTGATCAAAATACTTGATAAACTGAGCCTATTCAAATGAAGCATATATATTTAAAACACAACGTGTCATACAAATGATTAATTTTGCAAACAGAGAGGACTGTTTTCTGAAAAATGGTGACTCTAAAAGGATTACAGTGGACAAGTAATTGAACATGTGGGAAAATAGTACTCAGAGAGTAGTTAGCAATGGTTCACTGACAAAATGGAAGGATATAGAAGTAAAGTTCTGCAGGGATTTGTTCCTGCTTCCTGTGCTGTTCAATATTTTCATTAAAGACTGAATGATGGAATACAGAGTTTTGTTATTATGTTTGCAGATGACATTGAGTTGGGAGTAAGTGTAAATGCTGGAGGGCATTTTAGTACAACTTTGACAGATTGGAGAAATGTTCTGAAAAACAATAAATAAGGTGCTGTTCAGTAAGAATGAGTAAAAAAGATTAAGTCCTTAGGCAGTAATAATCAGTTTCCCAAATGTGGTATGGGTAATGCTGGCTGGGTAGTAGGGATCTGGGTTTGCAGTGAAGTGAAACATGAGTCAGCAGTGGCATAATGTTGCAAAGAAGACAAACAGCGTGAGGGAAGTATGAAAGCAAGTGTCAACAGCAAAAAATGTGCAGTAATCCTTCCCTGCAGCTCAACATTGATAAAGACTCAGTTGGAGGCTTTCATAAAGTTGTATGGGTAATCTGGGGCCTGTGATGCAAAACAAGATGCACATCGACTGAAGGAAGTTGAGAGGCAAGAGATAAGGCTGGATATCTATAAAACATGACCATGAAGAAGGAGGAGGTGTTATTTTTCCTAGAGGAGAGAAGACAGAAAGTACTTAAAAGGGGGCTGTAGGAAGGAAATGGGTCATCTATTTCTCCATGCTCACAATATACCAAAATTGTGGCTTAAACACAGGGAAGAATGTGGGAAAAAAAAACTCCCTAATCAGAAGTTAGTGAATTACTCATATGCATTGCTTGTGGTGTTGTTTCCCTGGGCAGACTGCTTTTTCTTTAAGAAAAAATTAGAGAGAAACATCTGCAGGGATAAGCCAGCTGGAATTGATCCTTAATTAGGGCAGGGAGATGGTTTGGAAGGGGATCTTAAAATACCTTTTGGCCCTATAATTTATGAAGGCTTTAATGAAAAAATAAAGCAATAAATGTTATACTAGTACAGAAAGTAGTGCTAGTTGGAAGTGGAGTGTGGACTCAATGTAGAGATAAGCTGTGTGTGCAAATGGTGCCACTGCTTTTGCTTTCTTCAGTGGAATGATGTAAACTCCCAGGTAGAAAACAAAGATTTCATTCATACTCAGAGTTTGGAGGGAAAATGTAAGCTATCTGTGAACCTGATTTCAGTTTAGGTAATAGTTTCAGTCAAAGGAAGTGGAAACATTTTAAAAATTAATGAAAAATTTTGTTTTGACATCATCAAATCAAAACATTTTATTTCTTGTTTTGAAGCCATATTTTATTTTAAAGTCGATCTTTTTAAAAACAAAAATTTATAAGAAGATTTAAAAGGTGTTGAATCACTTCAAAACAGAACCAAGTATTTTTTCATTGGTCCAAAATTAATTTAGGGATTTTGTTCTTTAAAAAAAAAAAAAAAAGAAAAGAAAAGAAAAAGAAAGAAAAAAGGGGGAAAAAATAGCTCAGTCCGAATTTTTTTTCCGGCAATATTTTGTTTGGTGACAGAACAGAAAAAGCTCATTATGCCTTGGTTTCTATTTGTCAAGCCTTGTGAGACCTGTGAGAGCTTTGATTCATAGCAGCTGTGCAGCAGCCCGTTTCAACTACTTCTCTCAGAGAAGTCTTGATTACAGTTATTCTCTCTCCTTTGCACTGCAGACTCTTTGTCTCTTGCCTACTAATTTGTAGCAGCCAGAGAGGTAGCTGGTATATTCCTCCACATCCTAATGTCAGTCATGTGGAGAAGCATAAAAAGCAAGGAAAAATTAACAAGGCTGATGATCAGAGTTTTGAAGGCTAGTGGATGAAATGTAGAGGTCCCTGATACCTAGGAAAACATGGTATTGCTTTCTTTAAAATTCAGGCAGAAGGAATCTATGATTTGCCAATGTATCTTCCTCTTCCTTTCTTATTTTCCATCATACATATCTTGTGAATGATGCTTCCTATTCGTGTGCTTAATATGTCTTGTGTTTCTCCAACCAAAACTGTCCCGTCTACTTGCGAGCAGGACTGGAGCAAACAGTCTGATCAGACTTTTTTCATCATTCTTCTCTCACCAGCCCTGTCTTTATGTAGAATTGGTTGAGTAGGAAGGGACATTTAAAGACCATCTGGTCCAACTCCCCTGCAGTGAACAGGGACACATGTAGTTCAGTCCATGTGCTCAGAGCTTCATCCAGCCTGACCTTGAATGTCTGAAGGGATGGGGCACATCTCTGTGCAGCCTGTTCTGGTGCACCCTGCAGCCTACTGCTGCTCTTTATGCTTACATCAGCATTTCTCACAGGCTTTGTGGATTCTTTTGAGCTCTTCCATCCCTCTGCTCATGTGTTTTCATTTCCCTGAGGCCTCCCTCTCAGCCAAGCATCTCCATCAAGAAGTAACAATTATTTCCTCCCAGCTAGGCTGCTGTTGTACATGTAAGAACCTCTTTTTGAAGTGACGGTTTCAGAATTTGTCCAAGCAGAATTTGTTGAGACTCCTGGAAGATGCTTTCTTGTCAGAAACCCTGTGGAGAGTTGCATCTGCATTTGGAGGCCAATTTTATTTTTCTAATTGCTCTCTTGTGCCTTTAAACATGAGCCTTGAAGAGGGCTCCTGCTTGAGGCAACTTCTTTGTAGATGATTTATTTATTTTTGGGGTTTTTTTTGAAGTACAAGGTGCTTGTCTTCTCTCAGGCAACACATGTAAAATCAAGTGTCTAAGTCAGGTCTTGCTTGTACCAGGGCTCACTGATACCAGCTGTGAGGCTTGATGGATATCAAATAAAGGTAAGCGTCCTCAGAATCATCTGTGTGTATTTCTAAATATCTTACCAGGCTGCAGAAGAAAAGGAATATTTAGAAAAATTCTCTGTATTCCCTTCCCAATCAAATTCATAAAGGCTACGGTCCTCTTCTAATGCTTATTGGACACAACTTCTCCTCTACAAGCAAGGGAAATTAATTCAGTTGTTTGTATTTGAAACACTCTGCAGTTCTCTTTTAATTCTGTGGCATATTATTCAGTGATCCCAATTAATTTTAGTTTGTTGCAGTAAGTAATGGAAAGGACATCATTTTGAAGGCTTCTGCAAAGAAGCCCACTTTGAATTCCAGCCCAGAGAATTTTCATGAGCTCTAGTTTCTGAGTGATTACTCCAAGGTCAACTCACAGAAATAATCTATTCTGGTGGACAGCAAGGTCTGAGCAACAAAGTTCCTCCTCTTCAGATGTTTGCAGTGAGTTGTACTCACAAGGAAGAAATTTGGTGTTGACTTCCATCAGCTTTCCTGACTTTACTGTCTGGTTCTATCCTGTGTGTTTCCACTCACTCCTGTCTCACTCTGAAGGCTATGGAAATGTTTAGCTGGCGTTTATTTGCTCACTGATATCTGCTCTGGAGTGTTCTTCTGTCATATACTTTCACAGTCTGTGCCTCCTTATATTAAGTATTATTGTGAATTTGTTTGGTCTCCCGAAATATATATATTACATCAGGCCATTTCCTCTCATTTGCAGCCACAGTAAGATATTGGAAAAAAAATTATTTCAACTGTCCAAATCAGAAAAAAACCTGATATTGGATTATCAAGGTTCTTTCCTACCATCAGCAATGATGTAGCATCAGCAATGTAATGTGGAGGACATATCCCCTTCTCAATCAGAAGGACAATTTTTAGTGATTTCTGGACCATTTTGTCTATCTGTTCCCCACCATTCAATTGCTAAGAACCTTAAAGGTAATCTGTAATAGAGAGAAAGAGGATCATAGGTTTTCTGTCCTTCAGATGACTTCAAGAGGAAACAACAAACTCACCCAGGCTGACAAAAAGATTGCAAAGGATGAATCTGGGATTGGATAGGGTAAATATAGTATGTAGCACTGAATACGCCTCCCCAGTAAAAACTGTATCTTCTATTGCACTGTATGCAGCACTATTTCTCTGTGATATAAAGAACAAACAAAAAATAAACAAACCAAAAAACCCACGTGAGAGAAGAAGCAAGGTGCAAGGAATCTCTCTTTTGAAATAGGATGAATGAAAACCAAGAGTTTTGCGTGAGTGTTACAAAGAAAAATTTTGCCTCTGAAAAGGGTTTTATGTTTCCTTGAAGCCAGGAGTAGCTGCGCTTATACCATCTCCACAGCCTGTCTGGTATTGATATGTTTGAGTTGTCTTTGGAAGCCTGACTCTTTCTTCTGACAGATAAATACAAAGACAGATGATTTTCACCCATCTGCAAGAGAAATAATTATGAAATTAACCAATGATCAACCAAACCACATGGGGAGCTCAGAAAGGACTTTTAGGCTTTTTCAGATGGCTGGCTTTTCTTTCCCCATCTGGTTGTGTTTAACTCCGAAATATAATTTTCAGTGCTGATCAATTCTGGGTAGACCATACAATTAAGGAATTTGAAAAACAAACATTTCTAAACCACTGATCGTTGGGGAGACAGCTTAGAAATGAGAGCCCATTTTCCAAGAAGATTGTTGGGAAAAGGAACCTGAAAGCTTAAGATAACACTGAAAAGGAAACAAATCCTAGGAGGGAAAAAAAAGCAAAAGAAGAAATCCAACAAATAAACCCACCCTCACAAGTATTTTAACTGCTTTTTTCAAACTAATATTATTTAAATGCTTTAAGGAATCCAGCCTGGTTTCTCTGTATGTCTGTGGATTCATACCATTCCAGGAGGAATTTATTACTGAGAAGTGGAACCTTCAACAGTTTGAAAAAAGGAGTTATTTAAAATGATAGGATGAGTTTCAGCTCTGTGGCTCCATTTTGAACTTTACAATACTAAATTTCAATCAGGAAGGATGACATGACTGAAGGCCCTGAATCAAATTTGGATGTGCCTCTCCCTTCTGGTACCCTGCTGATAATTTCTCTTTCCCAGCTAAGCTCCACTCACTTTGGCTCACCTCCCACTATCCTCAGGCTGCTGCATTTTTCTTCTTAAACAATTCCAAAACTTTTCGTTGTTGAAGATAAGTACCCAGTGCATTCTCACCTGAAAGATGATTTTGAGCCAGGAGTTTTGGTAAGGTTCCATTTTGACTATTTTATCAGTTGCTCAAGAAGATAGAGAAGGTGAAAAATAAAGGCTCTATGATTCGGTGACTGCTAGTGGAACACAAATGGGGCAGAAATGAGAAGCTTTGAAGTTTTACAGAGTTTGGATCTTAGAGTGTTTGCTGCTGAGGCATCACTTTGTAATCCATTTGAATCAAACCAAAGTCAGAATCTGCATCTTGGGGAAGGCTCGACCAAGGTCTCAGATGAAGAGGTGAAGCCCATCTCAAGTCATAGCTACTGTTATCAATGGTGCTTTGAAAATAATTCAATAGTATAAGAATAGAATACATTTAGAGATTTCCTCCAAGGCAGTGGCCTCCGTTGACTGAGGAGAGAAAAGATTTTGGATTCTGCAAAAGAAGGTGTTGGAGAGGCCAGCACAGAAGCCTCCAGAATCTGAGATAAGCTTTGGCTAAGCCTTTTAATACTTGGGTACTTAAGCAAAGATAACCTCCAAGCTTTTGGCAGCCATGCCCACAACTAGCTGAAACACAGAAGGACTAGGTAATTATCTGATGCGGTAAGAGCAATTATGGAAAGTGTGTAAAAGGTAAGGGAAATTCTACCTGACACCAGGGCTTGCTCTCACATCTGGGATTTTCATACCCGGTACAAGTTCTTTCCTTTTTCTTTGGATTTTAATATTTGCTGAAAAAAATTTTACTGACAGGGCATGGCTTTACCTCTTTCGCAGTCAACACTACAAAAAATTGCAGAATCATGGGCTTTGGAGAATGAGAGTCAAGCTCTGACTCCTTCTCCAAGTCTGTTACTGGGATGAGAAGGCTGTAATAATTCTTAATTTCCCATTTTTTAAACTGTTGCTACTCAGAACGTGATTATACTCAAACCCACAGAGTTAGACCTTCCCAGACTTCGAGAAGACTGCATCTCAGCATGTCAGCTCTTCTAAAGAGTGTGCAGGAATTGCTGAATCCCTGGAAAGCACCTAGGGAGCTTCCATAAACAACTTTTAAAATGATAATGATAGTTAATGACCTAATTTCCTAGCCAGCCAAAATACCTGCAGAATCAAAGTTCCATATCTGAATTAATCTAAACTCCTGGGAGGTTTTGTTCTGGACTTAATCTTCACAATTACTGCTTTCTGTCTGGCATTTCTTGGGCCAAAATAAAGGCCTCAGATGCCCACAATATAGTACATAGTCACAGATAATTACTAATTTTCTGTAAAATAATAGGGATTGTAGTATTGTATAACAGCAAGGGTTCTCAAGAGATTCCCTGGTTTACTGCCCTCCTATGAATCAGACATATATGCAGAACATATTGTATAGACAGCATTCAAGCCTCAAGAAGCTCCAGGAAAAGCATACTATATGTCCTCCTAAATTTCTTCTTCCCATTATAGTTACATTTTGCTGTGAACTGGGTTTTATGACATCTTTTCTTATATTGAAAGACAATTTATAATGTCCCTCAGCTCGTTTTTTTTTTTTTTTAAACTGGCTTGTAATATGAAGTGATCCCTGTGACCTGTTCCAGAAAGGCATATAAGATGCACTGCTGTCTGTTCAGGCTGGGAACTATCTGTGTGGGACTCATTAGGCAAATCTATGGAAACTAAAAAAGATAGATAAATAAACCTGCTGTATTTTGCTTGCACTTGCAAGGCAGCCTTTTGTGGTGATTTCCTTATAATCATCACTCAACAGCCATGGAGCCAGTGTTGCCAGTAGTTTCAAGACATGAATACTGGATGTGCTGGTAGTTTCCAGATTACAGGGTACTCCAGCTATTCCAAAAAATGCTTCAACTCTTCCATAGAGCCACATGCCCACAAGCCTGTTTTCTGGTATAAATGCTATTAACAGGGTTTCTGACTTAAGATACTATCTTCCTCTCCTAGTAATACCACACAAAGTTGATTCATTTGATTAACTTTCCAAACCTCCACTGGAAAATCTTTCCAGTTAAAAAGGTCCCCAAAACTGCATGAAATGTTCTCCAAAGCTTGAAACATGGATAGAAAGTCCTAATTCAAACCTAATGAGAGGAAGTATGTTTTCTCCCTCCTTGACCGTCAGGAAAATAACTGTCCAGCTGTACACAAAAAGTCCCCTTTGTACAGATGGCTTCTGTTTTTGTTGGCCAGTCTTCCCCTCCTAGCACAGAGTTTTCTTTAGGTGAGAAGATGAGGGTTTGGGATCAGATTTGGGTAGCAGTTGTTGTCTTCCTTACGTGTCACAGAATGGAGAACAGGTCATTCATTACCAAAGGTGTCACTTAAAACTAAGTCAGTGTGACTGGGCAAACGTGCCATGCAAAGACTCCACCCTGTGCCCAGTGGGGCCACATTCTGTGCAGAAACTCGAACAATATGAAATTGTGCATCTTCTCCTTTGTGAAACTTAAGAGCCTCTCAGTCTCATAGTCTTGTCAATAGAATTCTTCACAGGTTTATTTATTACCTAATTAAAACTGCATCGTCTTTGTTCTGTCTCTTGAAATTCTCCCGTTTCATCTAACTAGTGTAAAAGAAAAACAGTTTATTTTACTTAACCAGTAAAAGTGTGATGATATTTTTCATTTCACACTATTTCCAAGTTACAGATGAAGATTCATGTTCGTTAGGATATGAAGTCACATAAACTACATTCATGCTGTGTCTGTATTCACTTTTGTTTTAAAATCTATGCAAAGAAATATATATATATATATATATATATATATGTGAAACTCTATATTTTGCACCCAGCAAAACAATAAGGAAGGAAAAACGATCTGTAGACTGTTAATTTTTTATAGTGAATAAATTAGGTTCCTAAAGGCATGTGGAACTCATGAGCTCAAACATATAATGGCATGGATTATACTTCATGTAATTGTATTTACATCTATTTTCTAACGTTAAAAAATACAGAGGGATTCAGTAAAATCTCTAAAACAGCAAGACTTTAGGAAACAGCCAGCTTGGGCAACCAAATCCAGGACTTGATTAACTGCCTGCTTTGGCATACATGAAATTATTTTTTTCCCTTGCTACCATTATATCTTTCTCTCTTTTCAATATAACACAGCTTTGCTGGCCTTATTCACAGTGAATCACCAGGAACTCAAAACACTCAGCCCCACACTCCTTTATCTGCATTGCGTTATGAATTTGCAGTTGCCAGAACAAAATTCAAATGCTTCTTATCTTCAATTTCACAATTTCAATTTTATATAAATATAAAACAAGAGTGTTCTGTATCTCAATACATTTCCCACTTAGAATGAAGGCTTTTTATCTATTTTCTTACACAGATTATCTGCCTCTTTCTTTAAAAAAAAAAAAAAAAAAAGGCTTTTCAATCTGTCTTCTGCATGAACTGTATTAATGTAGTATTAATGTTACTGAAATTAGGTACTGTTAAGTAAGATACTGAATTCCTTTAATGAGCTGAATTTGCATTGACTTGCATGTGAGTTTTGTCTGAGTACAGCTGTCACTATAGCCCTCCTGTAGCTCCAACTTGTGTGTAATTCATTGCACACTATTTTAAAAAACAGTAATATGTATCAGGTCTATAATCACAGGTGACATACCATAATGAGTGGGATACCTTACAAGTTATTTGAAAGACTGCACAGCAGCATTTGGTTCCGAGATACCACAGGGAACAAGCCACATGACACCTTCAGGGAAAGTCTGGAGAAAAAGAATCTAGTTACCATGCCGGGAAAAAAATATATATATATTGATGCAGGGCTTAGTAATGTTTCATCTTGACACCAACAGTAAATATCACCAGCTTTTTGAAATACACCAGAGTTGTGCAGAACAAGCCACTGAAAGAGAACTATAAGGTTCAATTTTGGGCTGGAGATAAGTTCTCTGAAGGACAGACTTTGGCTTTGCAGCATCTCCTGAGATTGGAATGGGAAGTAACACTGACTCTAAGCATGAAAGGAGCTGAGGTAACCTATCCATGCACTGTGAATGCAACTGTTTCTTGATGCCCAGCTAAATATTTTTATTCAGTGTTCATTTTCATCAATGTGTGAGCATAAGACATACAGAAGAGAACTGAGCACAATCTACTAGCTGGTTCGTGAATTGGCTAGAGATGTCAGGTGAGATGTAGTTGTTTTCTTGATGTGCTGAGGATGGTTTTGTAAGTGCAGCTGTGTGCATCTGGAACTGAGCACCTGCTCTGCAGGTAGAAGTTCCAGTTCCGCTTTTCCCTGCACCATTGGGCAAGAAAGTGGTTTAGTGAGGATATAAAAGAATTCAAGAAATGGACTGTCGACAAGAGAGCTGATGAGGCAGACCTCTGTTACCATTGGCAAAGATTTCAGTGTAACTTTTAGGGAAATAACGACCTTTTGAGTTGTGACTGGCTTGCTGAGCACTTCCCTTGTCATATAATTGCCCGTGAAATTGCAGCCCATACGGTTAAAATATTACACAGGATAACATTACACTTTTTAATCCACAGCTGAGACAAAGCAGAGATCAGGAATAATCCTGCTCAGCAGCACCACGTTTACTGTCTGATGTGGGAGATGTTGATTAGCTTTTAAGTAGAAACACGTTTTTTAAAGTTACATAATCTAATGCTCAGATTTCCCCCTCCCCCTTGAAAAGAATAAAACTAAATATTATGAAAGATTAAAAAGTTCTTCAGTCCTTCCCCCTTTTAAGGGGAAGGGGGTGCACCTGCAGCTGGGGTTTTCCTCAGCCCTTACTCCCAAACCTATCACTCAGTGAAGCATATTTCTGCAGTGCGTTGTGCATAGGATCACATATTCAGGTCTTCAGAACCTGACTCAGCTGTTACTCAGTATTTCTTCTGGCAAAACCAATGGAAATTTGCCTGGAGGAAGGCTACAGATTCAGTGAAAATGGCAGGAAATAGAAGGAACTGGGACAGAGGAATTGGAAGGAGAAAGGAACTCTAATGTAGGTCATGCCTCGTGATGACCTGTCCCAAGAGCTTTGCTCCTTGGGACACAGCTCACTGGACAGTAGATAACTTCCTGCTGTTTTCCTTAGCTTAGCCTGGTCACCCTTACATTAGCTGCTTGAACCCACACTAAATTACTGCTGTTGCCTGTTGCTCCTCATGGAGATACTGAAGGTCACAAGCTCCATAGGGAGTTTCTGGTATCACCTGCTTGCTACATGCTGTCCTGTATTTTGTGGTGGGAGTTGGTCTTGGGTGCTAGTAAAAGAAATTATGTGAGAGAATGATGCCCCCCTCCTCCGTTATGTTTCTGCCTAGAACACAATGAATAAAGAAAGACCCGGGGCAAAATGTTCCAGCTGTGGTATTAAAGGTAGCATACAGAAATTAACTGAGTAAATCCATGCTAAAAATATGTTTTAGAAATGTTCTTAATTTGGCATAGCAAGTCTAAGTTATTTGACATTGTTTAAGCACTGTTAGAGCCAATGAAATTCAGAATGGTTTGGGCTTGGCCAATAAAGAATCCTAAAGTCAAATTTGAACCTCTCTTATAAGTCATCTCAAGAATATTGCTTATTTTTCATTTTCTTCCTCTCTCATTTTTTTTTCTGTGAAGTGTGGGCATTCCTGCCAACAGGCATCTAAGTACAATTGGATGGATTTTCCAGAAGTGCTGAGCACAAACAAGTGTAATCAAAATCAGAAAGAGCTGTGGGTGTTCAGAAATTTTAGGTGCCCAAACAGGGATTTGGCTTCAGAGAATTAAACGCCCTTGTTTGAGAGTTTTTGGCTCCAAATATACTACCCAGCCCATTGTATGAGTGTAAAGTTCGGTGAAATGTGAAAAGAAAAGCTCTGTTTAAACCTCTGGGAAACTAATAAAGCCCATGTAGAGTTCTGCAGTGTTCACCTGGGAAACTGGCCCTATTTAATTTCTTGCAATTACTTAGCAAACAAAACTTAAAGTAGGGATCATAATGTTGATTTTCTGTCCGTTTCTCTCTCTTTCTCTCTTTTAACTTACATATCTGTTTATTTCTTTTCCTTATTTTCATCATTCTGGAATTTCAAGCACATAAAAGATGCCAAAGCAATAGCCCTGAAAGCAATTTTCCAGGTTGAACTTGGAGGTGAAAGATTACATCACTCACCAAGCCTGGGTTCTGGGGCCAGCTCAGTCAATGTTGAGAAGAGTCTTCTGAGAAGCTGCATCAGCCTTGCTTCTTTGTGTATTGAGCACAACTGGCTCCTACAAACTGGATATGTGTCAGCATAGACCAAAGGCCACAAAAAGAACCCTCTTTTTACAGTGACTTTAGATATTCACCTTCTCACAAGGAGGAAAGGGCAAGCCCAAGGTGATCTAAAGGAGAGGATCAATCCTGTTCAGTCCAGTAGGAAGCACTGCACAGAACAGAAGGACTTAGCTCATATTTTCAAGGCCTTGGTACAAGAATATCAAGGACAAGAGGCTGAGGTGTTGTTGAGTTGTCAGTAGGTTTTGCTTGGGTCAAGAAGAAAGTAGACTGAACATGGGGGGAAAGAGAGGATAAAAAGTAAAACTGAATTTCAGGCTCTGTTGAAATGTCCAGGAGGCTGGAAACAAGGTCTGGCTGAAAGAAAGAAGACAAACATCAATCAATACAGATGTTATTTCCAAGCTTCCGAGAGGGTATTGCAATCCAGATTTCTGGCCCAGGAGTCCGACCCTTGCCCAGTAGCAGCTGTGTTTTATGTACCCGATCCCCCCTTAGCATTTTCCATTTCAGCCAAGTCTTTGCATACTTCCGCTCTTGCTCTCTGAAATTCAGATGAAACAGCTGCAGGCCACACCATGCCAGGCAGCTCCTTCTTTAATTTTTCTTTCACACAGTAATAATAAAAAAATTAAGCTGGTTGACGTTGCATGAATGAGAAGGTTAATCAAAACCAGATCTCTCTGGTGGCCCATATCCAGTTCGGCTCAGATGGGTGGCAGGGGCAGAGCCAGCTCCACACGGACTTCTGAGTTATGATGCAGACAGTTGAACAGAGCCTGAGATATATGAGAATGCAGCACAAGTCCCTGTGTAATATAGGCTTCACAATGGATGGGCCCTTGTCTCATAAGTGCTCAGCCCCCTGCTCAGGACATCTGGCTCCTCTCCTTTGCTTTCCAACTTCCAGCCTGAGGTGATGGCTCACTGGAAAACCACCCACTGCTTGTCATAGCTAAGTATGAACAAGCATTCTCAGAAAAGGCCATCATGGGCCACAGGGAACACATGCATATATTTATTTTCCATTAGTATTAATTACATTTTTAAAAGCCAGCTATTTCTTTCCTGTCTCTGGTTGGAACTAGCAGAGGCAAGTCCAGTTCTGGGAAGCACAGTTATTCCTCCTAGCCTGAGCACAGACAGATGTGTGTGTTCGGAGGAGAAAGTCCCAAGCCTACAACCCAGATGACCAAACGTCTCCAGGCTGGACTAAGGAGCTTTGAATTAAATTCCATTTGCTGACAGAAACTGACTGGAAGAAATCATTAAGAATTTGCTTTTAAGAAGTGAGAGACACCTACATATCCAAGTGAAATCAACAAAAGCAGAAGATCCGTAAAACATCAACTCTCAGACCATTGGGCTAGAGTTTCTATGAAACATTAGATAGCAAAGTGAAATGTTTAAATCATATGTAATAGCAGAAGGTTTCTTCTATCGAACAGATATTGGCACAGAAGGGCTCAGAGCTTTTATTTTCTAAATTGCTCATCAGTGTAGATATTGAAGGAGCCTACTGCTTCTTAGTACTGTAGTCAGGGAAGTAATGTCTAAGTTCTTTATGTTTTCATTCTTCAAACTGTACCTCCTCCAAATTCCATTTTCCTATTTTTCTCTTGGAAATGGCTATAAAGTAAAAATAAGATAAGCAGAACCTTGCAAAGTATTAATTAGTAGCATAAATTATAAGTAATTAAGGCTGGAGAACTACTTTTTCTCAAGTTGTTCATGATGTGAAAGAGTTAAAATAGTTTTTAAGGAATATGCATTGCTACACATTTAATTGCTAAATAGAAAGGAAGAGACTGAAATGATGAGATACGTTCCAAAGAGTGATAACACAAGAAAAATGTTTTTTTCACTTTTTTTCAAACCCCAGTGAAGACCACTTGGGTAAAATTAAAATAAGTAAAATAAAATAATAAAGTAATACAATGATAACAAGGAAAGTGGGCCCAATTGTTTGTTGGAATCATAATTAATTATCTGAAAAAACTACAGAATCGCTGAGGATCTAGTCTGTAGGAATAGTCTCTGAGTAGTCAAGGAGGAGAATCATGTTTGCCAACAGACCATTCTGGAGTTGACAGGCACCTTAGTAACGCAAGGATAGTTCCCACCCTTAGTGGTTTGGCTGCGTGTCTCAACAAGAAAACACAAATTATGGAATTTAGTATAGAGTATATCGGGAGGCTTCACTCAACATATGTGCCCAGCAGCAAACTCATCCGGCTCAGTCAGGACCTTGGCAGCTGCTTTTGCCAGCTCAAGTCTCCTATAAAGAGAAGGCCTTACTTGGACTTAATGTTTTCTGTACTTACCCTCTGGCAGCCCCTAGATCCATCATTAGATTGGTGCATTTCCCAGCTTCTCTGGCCAGGCTCTTTGGCAAGAGTAGAGTCCCCCGACCTAGTTATTCCTAATCCTCATCTCTGGTAAATTGGCAAAACAAAAACAAAAAGCAAAAACAAAACAAGAGCCCTGCTGTCTTGAAGATGTCTTTGTGAAGCCTTGATGCAACCCTATACACATCTAGTGCCTTTCTTCTCAGGGCAAAGGGAATTCCAGCATATTCTGTATAATTCAGACAGAAAAATTGTCTGCATGCCACCATCTACTGAAGCATAGGACATTTCATGTGGTTTTGGCAAGGGACTGGCAGTGGAAACCTCCATCCTACCTACTGCTACCCAGTGATGTGCTTGTTTTCCATTTGGAAACATTTTATTGAGTAAAGTCCTGGCTAGGAAAGCTCCCTGGCCATCAAATTTATATTATTTTTCAGAGAAGAAGGAAATGGTTCATTATGCTTCTGTAGCATGGCACAATTGCAGAACCTGCCTCTGCCCATTTCCTCATTAATTCCCTTAGCAGCCAGGCAGATCAGAACTTTTCCATTTGAATTGCTTTAGAAGGGATTTATCTAAGTGGGTATCCTTTTTCCAAAGAAGTCACCTTCAGGTTACTCAGAGGTTATTTGGCAAAAGCAAGACAACAGCCTCAGCTTCCTCTTTTTTGAGAAAGTTTTCTCTGTCTTTCAGGACTCCAGCTACCCCCAGTAGAGGGGATTTTACAGAAGGCCTCTGAAGGGAGGTCTGCAGAAAAGGTTGTGAGTAATAAAGGAGAGGAAATACACAAAAATAATGTCGTACTTGGTAGCACTAAAGGTTCCTAGAGAAAAAGAGCCATCAATAAACCCCTGGCTGTCATTCTCAATTTTCTCCTTTGGGAAGAAAGTTTCCCATGTTTGAGTCTCTATGCTCAGTGTTTACACTCACGGAGATTTAAGTTTCCCTTAGAGCCAATGAAGATTTTGTAAGTATCATCCCTGGAGGAGAGAGACTGATTTGATGTAACACTGAGAAACTTGGACACCTCCTTCACATATACGTGTAGCAGTAGCAAAGTATCAGTTCATCACTGATGAGTTTTACATTTACTAGATCAAAGAACAGAAGTAATCACATGTATTTTGGGCAGAAAGTGTTGGTGCTCTGAAGCTAATTTCCCAGTTGAGGACAGTTTGCTGCGTGCCTGCTGTTTGTTGTCTTTGTGGAATGTTTCTAAATGACAAATGATCCCTAAAAGTAGAACTGCTTCTTGAACTCTTTCCAATCATAAAACTCAGCAACCTTGTTGCTTCTTCCCCTATAATGTATCTGTTCTTATTGGCCCATCTGTAGCTGGTGAGGCATTGTCTTCTACAAGTCTACTTCCAGTGAGTGTCGTCTTTTGCTATTCTATCACAGACTGGATATCAAAGCATATGATAGTTAACATGAGTACCTAGTGTTATTGTAGTGAAGTAGCAGGACTCATACTCTTTTACTTGATCACTGTTTTGTATCTAGCATGGCGCGGAAGAGTGAGGATAACTAAACATAACTAAAAGCATAAACAAAAACAAAAAAGAGAAATAGCAAAAAATTGAAAGCAATAACCACTAGCAGAGGTTATTTATTTTTCTTGCAAGTAGCCGTCAATAGGACTTCAGGGAATGGCCTCAAGATGTACCAGGGAAGGTTCAGTTTGGATATCTGTAAGAATTTCTTCTTTGAAAGAGTGGTGAGGGATTGGCACAGGCTGCCCAGGGAGGTGACAGAGTCACCATCCCTGGAGGTGTTCAAGAAACATGGAAATGTGGTATTAAGGAACATGGTTTAGTGAGCAATAGTGGTGGTAGGTGGATGGTTGGACTAGATGATCCTAGAGGTCTTTTCTAGCCTTAATGATTCTATGATTTTATTCTACGGTTAGCTAACACCCACAAAGTTTAATGTAGCTATCTGCAGTGTAGCTATCAACCCTGCATTGGTGGCATTTCAGGTATTTCACACAAACCATCTGTTCTGTGGAAGTTTTTCTTGCAAAAATCTTTAAGACAAAGTAGTGGAGAGAAATTTCTGAAATCGTTTGTCTGGCTGAGTTCCTACAGGAATCATTCATTTAGTGCTACTGGAATTTCCAAATAGCGAATTAATTAATTGTGCTGTACAGCTAATTAACTAATGTGTCAGAGCTTTGGAAAAGTACGTGCTGCCTCTGTGTATTTAAACATATACATATATATGTATATAGAGACATGTACATCTAATATCTCCTTGTATACCTAAGCGAACAGCAGATCATACTCGGGGAAGTTCAGGGCTGAAAATGTTTTTCACGTATCAGCATGGAAAATTCAACCACAGAATGCTAGAGAGAGTGCTAAATCATGACAGGGAAACCTGGAGCTGAGGGTGAGTTACTACTGATGTGCAATATGTTTTGTGAGTCAGAAGTGAGTTGCTTCAGCAAAGCAGGATTTAGGAAGAAGTATGCAGCTCTCCATCAGTCCTGTCCTTATCAAATCTTGATGCGCTCTCATTTTCACGAGGGCTGCTCAATAATGTTATCAATAATGATGACAACTCAAGGTCAAATAATAAAAGAACAGTATCATATGAAAAGGGCTGGAATGGAGTCTGAAATATGGTAACAATTTCTTGATATATCTTTGGGGAAAGGCTGAATGCATTCCAACCCAAACAGAGCAGCTTACCTTTATCTTCGCTGTATTGCTATTGTATGTCAGGTAGCATTTTGTCTTTGGTCTTGTTGAAACACTCCTTTCCAAACCTTCTTATTTATGTTAATACATATCATCTAGCTTCCTGGCAATTAGAACATAATAATATGTTCTGCTATCAGTACAAATATCAGGACAAATATCAGTACAAACACTGTCTTTCCATGCCACATGTGATTGCTTTTTCCACTAAGTAGAATCACCAGACTTAACTCAGCATTTTTATTCCCCCTTCACAGGTGGGACAGCTGAGAAACAGAGATTTGGTTTTGGTTTAAAGCTGCAAAATGAATTGAGAGACTTTCTTTGTGCATTTCTTCAGTGCATATTAGACCCTCTTTCCCTTTGCCCCTCAATTACTAGGCTAATAAATATTTAAAAGAGAGTCCAAACCTGAGACTCACAATGTTTCGCATGTTTTGGTTTCACAGGATGTAGAAGCAGGCTGTGTGCCTTCTACCAGTGTAATCCAAGCACAAAGACTTGGAGGCTACCTCTACATTTTCCATAGGATCTTGAGCCAGGCAGCTGGCTGAGACGTGGCATACTTTTCATCTGTACTTTGTGTGAGCAGTTCACCATCGACATGACTTCTGGTTGTCCTTTCCCTGTTTATTCTCCTCTACTCTGCCCCAGAGGATACCAGATACCCTTAGGAAGAGCCAAGAAAACCTTCCTGCCTATTTTGCCCTCCTAAAATTGTGGGCAGGTAGGAGGGGTTATATGTAGATGAATGGTTGACACTTGTGTAAGTGATACTGGCCAAGGTGATTTGTTCCATCATACCCATTACAAAAATCTGTTACAGGGCTCAGTTTTCTGACCCATCTGGACATATAGGGTTGCATTATGGTGAACTCCTTGATATAAAGCAAATTATTCAGTCTCTCAGTTTTCATGAGCAGAGTGAGATTTTGATACTGGTATCTCCAAAGACATCCTATGTCTCTGAAACATTGTCCTTAAGCAAGGCTGAGTATCTCTCTGCTTCTGTCATGAGGTTTATTTCACATGGGGTGACACTGGGGCAGAGCACATGCCTATAGCCAACAAGCAGAGGAGATCTCTTTTATGTGATGAAGTTTTGGGGGAAAACAGAGAGAATTACAAGATCATTCGTGCTTCCAACATCCTCAATTATTAATGAGCCCCAGGGTATACCAGCGAACTCTTTCGTTTTTGAAAAGACAGAGGAAACTACATGCAGTGACAATCCTAGACAGGGTCTCAAATTAGCAGCTTCTCTTTCCTTCCTTTTTTCCATTACTGTCTGTTGATCTGCTTGGAAATCTTTGCTTTTCCTGGCAAATTGCTTCCTACACCAGTGGGACTACTTAGCTGTCTGCCTTTAAGCCCTGCTATGGCTGAACCTGAGTGAGGGACTCTGGAGAAGGTGAGGGGAAGTGCAGGATAATTTTGCTCTCAGAAGGAGTCACAAAGTTCCAAGTTTGGGATAACCAACTTCCAAGCTGACATTATCAGGTCTTTCAGCTACTGGCAGCAGGGATGTGGGTCACTGCAGGTGGCTTTTGGCAGACACTCATGTTATGGCATGTGATGACACTTTTGCCATGATTTGAGGCCCTCAGGCATGGAAAGAGCCCATCCTTAGACCTCCAGCATCAGAACAGAGCTGCTTGTAGAAAATCACTGCAGAGAATCATGTCAGAACAGGGACCGAGCCAGAGTATTCCACTTTCTCCAGGAGAAAAACAAAGCAGAGGCCAGCACAGACAGGTGTGTGTGCACTGCTGAAATATGAAGTGCACTCCAGGGATAGAATGTGAAATCAAAAGAGGGCTTTGCCTTATTTTGGACCTGTACTCTGCATCATGTCTGTCTCCTACTGCTGATTCAAAAAGCTCCATCCTGCCTGTGATCTGAGTTCAGTCCCAGATGCGTGCTTTAAAACCAGTAGTAATAGATTTTCAAAATAGGATTAAAATAGGGCTAAGCACTATTGGCCCCACAGCACAGAACTGTGGTCAGATTTAGTGAAGGGGAGGGGAGATTAGAAAGGATTAGGTTTGCACTGGTGTATCTGGTCATCATCTCGTTGTTCTGCTTTGATGTGGTTCTCTAGAGGAGACTGCAAGAACAAGTTTTGCAGCTCTTACTAGACATGAACTTCTGAACAAGGAGGCATAATGTGGAGGTAAGAGTAGGGAAAAAAAACAACATTCAGTCTCTTAGAGTTCTTTAGTGCATCTGGCTCCTATTTAGTTTTCTAAATGTCTGGGCATTACAGCAATGGACACATTCTCCTGGAGACAGACCTTGTATGACATGGCTTAGCAAATGCAAAGCTAAGAATGCTCATCACCAGTATCAAGTCCAGTGACAGAGCTGGCAATGTGCCTTACCAAGAGCATTAGGATTACTTTTATGGCACTTTGCAATATTTTGTGCACTTCTATGTGTCTGTGTAAAAAGTGAGTGGAGGAAGTGAGTGCACACATGGATGTAAGAGAAGAAACCTCTAGGGGTATATCTATATCTTAGGAACAGTGAAGCTGGGCACGAAGCTGTGACAGAGGCTGATGGAGAGCACCCTCTGGAGTGTACGTTACCAAAAAAATAGCCCAGGCAGGCAGTCTGCAGACTGTGCAAAGCAGCTGAGCAGCCTGGAGCGAGACAGAGCATGCCACGCTTTGTCACTCCTTAACAATGGGACAGGCACAAGCTCAGGATGGACCAACCAACCTATTCAAAGCTTTGGGCTGATTTCAGGACACCTACGTAGGCTGTGGAGTCAGCAGGATGGGGCGAGGTGCCCAAGTCTGCCTGCTCCAAAGCTGCACACCTCCCTGTGGGAAGGAAGGAAGTGTTTCTGTGCCCAGCTGACCTACCACAGGGATGACGAGATGTGCTGTGGAGGAGCCCATCCACCACCCCAGGAGATGGGACAGTCAGCACTGTGTTACAGTCCCATTGCTGCCAGTACCACCACCCCACAGCCCTGCAGGGAGATTGGCAGCTGCTGTGCATGGGGCTGTCTGCTCCCTCCCTTGGTGTGGTTAGAGCCTTCCCCAAAACACTGGCTGCTGCCTCTTCTGCAGGATGAGCAGCTGGGGAAGTACCTGGAGTCAGGTCATGACTAGCTGGGCCAGGCTGACCGCAGCCCAGAAACTAGAGCAGGAGGAGGATGGAAGATTTCCTTCACCATTAGGGCTGTGTTCTCCTGAACATAGGTTGTCAAAGCTATTTAGACACCTAATTCCTAGGGACCAAAAAGAGTTAGAACCATAGGAACATAGATTCCAAGATCACCCTTCCAGAGAAATTTTTCCTAACATTCAATTTGAGGCTCCCATGGCACAACTTGAGGTCACTAGTTATATGGGGCAGGAGATTGACTCCAAGTCATAGAATGGCTTGCCTTGAAAGGGACCTCAAAGGCCGAACCCCCTGCTCTAACCCCCTGTCGCAGGCTGGGTTGCCAACCACTAAGTCAGGTACTAGATCAGTCTGCCCAGAGCCCCATCCAGTCTGGCCTTGAACACCTCCAAGAATAGAGCAACACCTTCAGGGATGAGGTAAAACATTGGAGCAGAAAACTGGTTTGAATCAGTTTGCAACCACCTATCCTAAGCCCAAATCCTCTTGTAAGTGCTGCATAAACCCCAGCATACCCAGTGTTTCATGTACCTGGTAAAGGCAGCAGCTGCACTGAGTGTTGGGAGCATCCCTTTTTAATTCCCTGGTTACATCTGTTAACTCGTTTGCCCCCTGTGAGAAGGAAAATGAATCATGGATGTCTTTTGTTTGCTAAATGTTAACAGCCTTGTGGAAAAACCCTCATAAAATATTCATCTCATCCTGCTCCTCTAAATTAGATAGTTACAGTTCCAACAAGCCCTAGAGAAGAGTTCTTCGTTCTCTCAGAGGTGCAGTCAAACATTTCTGCAGGCTTTTCTGCACTCTGCATCCCCCCCCCACCAAAGTTTGTTCTCCCCCAAGTGCTTCTCTTTTCTGTTCTTGCAGTCCTTGTGTGTATGGCATTACAATAGGAGAGGCAAAGGTTTAAAATGCATTCATCCACGTTCCTGCTGCAACGGTAAAGAAAAGGATCTATTTCTATTGCAAATACAAGAGGAGATGGGGGTGGGGTGTCAGCAAAGAGAACACTTTCCACCTAGGGAGGGAGAGATCTTAGATGTTTTCAGGCCAGAAAGTAATTGCTAAACCTCAGAGGACATTACATGATCCCCTGTATTCTTGGGTGAAGGCAAATGCCTTTACTCTCATGTTGTGTCATCCAGGCAGGCTGGAGCACAGATGCTGCTCAGGCCCTGGCTCCCTGTGTGATTGCCTTTCTGCTTTTCTGCCCTAACCAGGTGCACATTTCCATGAAAAGGAGGATGGGTCCAGGGTAATGGTACCAGTGCTGCTGTGAACCCTTCTGTGTGGCTACACCATTGCCTTCCTCTTGCACTGGTTTTTGATGACTCACAATGAGAGGGAAGCAATCTTCAGATACTCTTTGTTGCTTGAAAGCACCAGTGAGTGAAAGAAAAAAGGAGAGGGAAGAGAGTTTTGGTGCCAGCTCCCTTTCTGAATAATCATTATGGGTAATGACTTGCAGATCTTCAATGTGGTCTGTGTTACTTCAAGCTGATTTGTTCCATATAGTGACCTGAGTGAGACTCAAGGCATGTGCCTTGGTGCTTTTTGTGCACTCCTTGGATATGAAGTAAGAAGTTGCTCTAGCTGAGCTGGTTCTGACCTCCCAGCTGTGCTGCAGGCTCCTGCCCACAAGCCAATAGCCTTCTTAGGTAGCAGACATAAAATACTGTGCACAGAGTCCTGTTCGTGGCATGGGGAGCTATTCTCTTTTCCTGCGGTGCTTGTTTGGAGGCAAAGCTGGGGAGGCTGCCCTGCATCCCTCAGCCCCTCCACAGCTTCAGCCAGGGAAAGATGGAAGAGTTCAGCCAAGTTTGAGCAGGAAAGGAGATCTCACAGGGGTGGTGCTGGGTTTTCCCAGGCATTAGCATTTGCAGGCCAACAGTAGCCAAGAAAGTGACGATGGAACACCTCCACACAAAAGGAACATCAAGGAACACCTCCACACAAAAGGAACATCGTTGTCAAAGGAAAGCTGCTGGCTAGCAGGGGCTGTCCATTTCTTAGGGCTGAGGGGGCAGCAAGGAAAGGACAGTGTCTTTCCGAAAGATGAAGCTATTTCACCCAGGGAACTTCCTACTCTGTACTAATTAGCAAAGCAGACGTGCCTCTGTAGGAAGAAGAAGTTGGAAAGGGTAGTGTAACCTCTTGGCAAGAGCCAGGATCTGGGTCTCTGCTCCAAACTGCTGGCAAGCGTCATGGGCCGTTGGGGGACCATGGAGGCAGAGGAGGGTGTGCAGAAGCAACAGAGGGATTAGGGAGTCAACCCTGGGAACAACTTGTTTCCAAGACCTCGAGGCAAACCTTTCAGTTTATAACTGGATAAAATTTAGTTGATCCTCTCCATAATTTTTGCTGGCAGGATTTGATTGAATTTGGGAAAACACACAGACTGATGGGAGGGAGGGAGCAAGCTGAGTTTCAAAGAGAAGGAAACAAGGCTCTCCCCTTCCGCCTGAGCCAGCTGTTCCGGTGTGTGCCTTTCGTCATCAAGTGACTTTCAGACTGGCTGTAATGCTGCGCTGCAATCAGCCAGCAGTCCCACTGAACTTTGCAGGAGTGGGCTGGACTGTTAGACATTCCAGAGCTTGAGAAACAAAGCGCATATTAAAAAAACACCCTGAAATCTGTTAGAAAAAAAATAAATAAATGCTCTGGTTTCACAGGGCATAAAGTGTTCTTGTTTCCCTAGTGCATATTCTATATGTGGAAAGCGAAAAAAGAAAATAAATAAAATTACAGCTAATAAATTTTTAAGTGCAGAAAGGTTTCTTTTTCACATATAGAGGTGCCCAGTAGCACCACTGAAGTTAAAGAACTGTCAACATTTGCATTAATAAACCCTCAATTTTCATGAGTTCATTACTCAGTCATAAAAGCCTGCTTCTCAGTTCAAGCTGGCACATGAGTCCTCAGCTCCTGACCCCCCTTCCCCACCTGAAGCTTGGGAAGTGCACACAGATGTGATTTAAATCTTTACTCCACCGTTATTTTGCTCTACCAGAACAACATTAAAAAGACTCCTTATTTGTGTCTCAGGCTGTAAAGATGGAGGCACAAGTCTTTATGATTATAGAACAGAGTAACAGCATTGGAATTAAAACCTTTTTTTAACAATACAATGAAATTGGTTTGGCTGCAGGAATGTAGAATGGAATAGGAGGCAGATTTCCAGAGCACTGTTTCCTATGAAGTAGTTTGGCTTCACATAGGAGTTGTGGAGACAAAAGGGCGTAAGAGAATCAGTCTGACATTTTGATGTCTAGTGATCTAATACCTCTTCTGCTTGAGGATGCTTTGAATTTTCTTTGCTGCTTGGAAGGGTTATTAAATTATTAGGTTTTAACTCAGTCTGCTTTCTATTTGTCAAGGTCTTCAGCTAAAAGTTGGCCCGCCCCATAACTCCAAAGAGTATCTGAGACATCTCCTAAATGGTTGTAGGGCAATTGTATGTCCAGTGTGTCCCCAAAATTCATATCCAGATGGTTTCATCTTAATAGGAAGTAATTTAACATAATGGGAAAAGATTTGCCAAACCAGTAACTGCCAGTCTAACCACAATGAATATCAGAGATATCTGTGAAGTGTAGATCGCCTTCTACATGGAGGAGTGAAGAAGACATTCCCAGGGATTACCAAGGTTCTGCTTTTGGCACATTGCTGTTTATGGAAAAGATGTATTCAGGTTCCTTTAAGTGTCAGGAATCTGGGTGTTTGCTCTCACCATGGATTTATTCAGAAGCAAATTCCTCTATAGGCACCTGGCCACATAGGATTATGGTTTGTAGGCATTTTTGAAATCTAACCAGGTTAGAGAAAACCTCATGTGGGAATGGGTTTTGGAGGAACAAGTACCTTGTGCTGCTTTAAGTTTAAAGGTATGGGTAGGATTTCTTGGTTCTCCTTTGAACCACTTAGCTCTGCCAAGCTTACCCGCTCCTTTCTGCTCCCTCTTTGGCAACTTGCTGCAGACACACACAAAGGTGGCTGTTCATGGCCTGGCAGGTGGAAGATTAATCCCAACAGAGGAAGAATTTATTGATGAAGTGACTTCAAAGGCAAAATATCATGGATGGGGAGAGGGAGAGTGAAGCAGGCAACACTTATGTGAAGGAAGAAGAGGGAGTCTGTGCCAGTTGGCATCAAACACTAGAAGACTAACCTTCGTCCTCAGGCTGACACTGGCGGCTCAGCTTGGTGAATTGGCAGCTCTGCTTGCATTGCAGTTTCAGCTTCCCCCCAACCCCTGGCTGATTTGCTTGCAGGGGCACAAAGGGCACCTGGCCCATGTCCAGTGCCTGCACCAGGTAGAGAAAAGGGGGCTTTGAAAGAAACAATGGAGGTATGTAACAAATCCCTCCTGGGAAAACTGAGCTCTTTATCCCTCCTTCCTGCTCAGTCTGTTGTAGTAGAGCTGACTAAATCCCTGATGGCCTTGAGGCCTCTGTGTAAAGTTTCTCTCCCCTGTCACAGGTTGTGGAAACCAGTGGATTTTCATACTAGTATTAATCATCATCATCATTATCATTATTATCGTCCTGCTGGCAAGGGCTGTTATCTTGTCAAAGAGCAGAACTGCTGCAACGTATCTGCAGAACAGAAAAGGGAAGCTTGTGGGAGTGAAATAGAAATTAGCTATGAGCCTTTGGAGTTTTTCTACCAAAATACTCTTATTCTTTTGCAAATCACATTATTCCATATCTTGGGTGTCCTGGACATAGATGAAGAAGACAAATGACATGCATAGGCAGATACGTAATCCTGTAGATGTAGCTGCATATCATCCTGAAATGTACTATCATAAGAATCATGCAGCTATCTTCACTGTGGGAAGCAGAAGCTCTTGTACTGCAGAGATGAATACTTGTTGCTCTCCAGAGCAGGAAGTGAAGCAGAGTGTTTCATCAAGATCAAACTATGTGGGAAATTGAAGGAGACAGAAGTTACCACATTAGCAAACTAGCCAGAGCTTTGAAGCACATCTTTAGCCCTTGTGAAAAGTGTGCTTTTGTTTTTTTGATATATTTTAAAGTGCGCTCTGCAAACACTAAGCTAGTTCAGAAATCTCAACACTGATCTTCTCAGAAGTCTTTAATTCAAGAGTTAAGCAATCTCATTCTGGCTTAATTTACAAGATTGTTAAATATATGCAAGTCAAAATTGCATAGAGCTCATGAGCAATGAAGTCTTTGTCTCAGGTACCTTACGATATCACTTCACCTGGCTTTCTTTCCCTTCCTCCACTGAAAAAAGTGTCTGAGTGGCTAGACAGTAGAACACCAAAGAACAGCCTTGGAGATAAAACAGCCACATAAAGAATCTGTGAAGGTTTACTAAATTACCAAACCCAATATTTATTCCAGAGATGCAGTTAGGTCTCAGATGATCTGTCTCCAAGATGACAAATTTTTCTATGCTGGACTGAACCTAGGGAAAGATCAAGGAAAGTCAACATTTAAGATTTTGAATGAACTACTTCAAATAGAGTAGATTCTTTAGCCTTTATAGATTGTCTTAGTACTCTTTACCTATCTGCAAAGAGCAAGGAATATGAGGTAGAGAAAAACTGGGTACCGATACCACATGAGGCTGTTGTCTGATAAGGCTGTCTGTATTGGATCCACCAGCTGTAGGAGTTCCTGTGGTATCTTGCAGTCCCAGCCTCTGAAACACAGCATGTTGCTCCCCTGTGCGATATCACCACTGCTGCTTGGGTCCATGAGCCTTCATGTTGTTGTTCTGGGGATGTTCTTTTGGTTTCATGAGGAAGGAGATAGGGAGTGAACAGCTAGGAGTGAGGGGGTGGGGGACACCCAGCTTTAGTGGAATGGTGCTTGGAAACAACTTAGAGATGCAAAGTAGAAAATGCTGCTTCTGACTTCCTCTGTCCTCCAGAGATGTCAGCCAGGGAGTGCACCTCCCACAGCGCTTCTGATGCATTATAGCAGATTTGAAGCAACTGTAGCTCAAGAGAAATTTCTGGACTCCTATAGCAACTCTTGTAAACACAGTGTCACAGGGGTGAGGTCAACAGCCAAGTTACCAGCTCACTGCTGGGGAAGCAGCAGCCACCATCTCTTGTCCTGCTCCAGGACTGCCACAAAGTTTTCTCTGACTTATGTTGCTTCCTTCAGTTCACTTAATTTCACCCATCCATGCATGGATTTCCAAGTCTAGCAGTAGCATGGGTTGGTATTGGGAATGATCTTCAGATCACCTCTTTCCCCAGGCAGATGGAGTATATCTCAAGAGTAAAACATGGGCTAGAGCCATGTCTTCAGATCTAATGTGCATCATAATCTGTCCTTTCTAAGGCTTGGAAACTCCCATCTGGCACATTATAGGTATATGGAGGCCAGTATCAACTTTCCCTGAAATTCAAAGCTTTTAGAGACTGGAGTTTGGTTGTCGCTTCTTGGAATAGTCACCAGCAGGAAGGACAGCCCCTGTGGATGTCTTTGAGTGATGACTGTTCTTCAGAGACTGCAGGACTGGAGAACAAAATGTGCTCCTGCTTACCATTACCAAGAAGAAAAAATCATAGTTCCCATAGCATTATTTAGCACTAGTGCATAGTAAGGCAGAGCTTTGCAGGGTATGACAAGGATTTGATCCTAATTCCAGGGAAGCTGAACAGATCCTCAGTTCCAAAAGAATCAGAGCATTATTGCCAGGGAAAGCAAAGGCAAATGTGTTTTCAGACAAATGAATGAAAAGATTCTTAAAATACTTGCAGGCCATTGTTTACCTTATGAAACTTCAAAGGGAAAATGATCTTCAGAATGGCCTTGTGTGTCTTTAGCCACATGTAAACCACAGTTCAAGGACTATGGGAACCAAAAGGAGGGAAAAGATATGGAAAAATGCAGGGATATATCACAGATGATGTAGTGGGAACTACTCTAAGTCCCTCAGTAAAAGGTATTGTTGTTTTTGAAACTTTTTTTGCAGTTAACATTCCTCATTCTGTACCCCGTAATCTCACAGCCTGTCATCCATCTTCCGTATGTTTTGCCTTCAACTCTGCCCAACTTTCTACAAACGCATATAGCAACCTAAAGAAAAAGATTTTGACCTCAGGTTGTCTACTCTAAGAAGCCCTCTCCCTTTGTCCTCAGTGAGTACTTAAAACATGCCTTTCTCCTAATGGGGCATTCTCTTTTCAGCAGAGCAAGAAACAGAGCAAAACAAAACAAACCTAGCATTTTGTAAGAGATGTGACAGTTTTAAAGAAACTGAGTAAATAGTTTACCCACAAGGACAAACAATATTTTTGTTTCTCTAGATGAGCTGTCTTGGCCATGTAGAATTACTAAAAAACCACAGGAATCTCATGTCTGAGCTGGGGATCACTGGAGACTGGACTCCCAAAGCACAACACTTTCAGTCCATGTCTCTCTGGAAGCTAATTTAGAGTAATTTGTAAAGTCCTGGGCTTACAACTCCTGATATACAAGCTGAAGTGGTACACTAATGTGTTCTCTCCTTCTATTCGCTAGACAGAGATGTTAGTTATGTAACTACATGGTATGTTTCAGTGCTCAGGAGTAGAAGGGGCTATACCTTCCTGGGTGGAGATTTCAAAGAAGAGATTTATCCAGCACTTCTTAGGACTAAAATATTGCAGATTTTACCGTTTGAAAGAAGATAGACTAGAGTACCCCTTGTGAGTCCTGGTAGGTATATCGCCATTAAGTATGAGGTAGAATTGCAAGCTTGTCCTCACAGTATCCTGTCAGCACAGGGCTCAAGAAGACATTCCTCTTCTTTGGGACTCTGATAGGACCTTTGGTACCAGGATCAATAAAGTTGCTGTTGAAAAACTTCTGCTGTTCAAAATGATTGTCCCCAAGTTATGCCATCTGAACAAATTCTGGGCTACCAGTTTGTAATCAGCGTCATAGGAAAGTCATGAAGTCTTCCCCATCTTTCCTCTCCCTTGCCTTTCCTCTCTTTACTGTTCAGTTGATGGTAAGTTCATACATGCAGTGGGATCTGAGAGAGTTTATCCTTTTCTTTTAGTCTTAGCTCCCTTGTCTAGCTCAGATGAAATCGGTGAGGTCTTGCTGTACATAGACATTCATTCAGATCCCAAAAGAAGTATGGTATGTTAAGGGTAAGCTAACTTTAATGGGGTCCTGTAATGATATGGCTTCTGTAGTTGATGCTAATGACTTCAGAACCTGATCATGTGGTTCTGCACAGAGATTCGCTATGTAACATAGACAAACTGTAAATGTTACCTCTGGAAGTTCCTGTTTATTTCCATGAATTTTGGCACCAAAATGAGCAATACAAGAGTGAGAGACTCTACTACAAGAATGAATGGATGATGGAAGGAAGGGAAGAATTTAATAAGAGGTTCACTGTCTTCCCTGAGGGGAATTTGGCTTTATCCTCACCTTTGGTACCATGAGAAAAATGTCTTTTGGTCAGCAGGTGTTGCTGCAGGGTCCTAAAGAAACTATGTTAATTTTAAAAGAGTAATTTTAAAAGAGAAATAGGAGGAGGATGAACATTCTTATACATTTTGAAGTCATATATGTTAGTAATAAAGAACCAAAGTGACATCCCAAGTGAATGTCACCTTCAGCACTTCTTTTTACTAGACCTTCAGTTTTAAAGTATTGTGTTTTATTGCTTATTTGTGCAATAGTTACAACATCCTTGCTCTGTGATTCCCTTGCCTTCACATTCAAATTCCTGATATGCATTCAACCTGAGTTCCAGGTTTACGTGATTTTTCTATATACAAATATGTATTTACTGAATGTCTTTTAAAAGTATTTGTGTGGGATGTAAGATAACATTAAAATTCCTTCTGCTGATGATTTATAAAGCTATTTTCCCCCTGTCTAGACGCTTTCAATATTTGCAATTAGCTGATGGAAAAATAAATGGTGAAGTATTCTTTCCAAACCTCCATTGGAGAGGGGAAAAATTCTCCATCATGCAAAGTAAATGCTCTTCTGTCAAGTTAGCCAGGAAGAAGCTGCTAAGAGGCAGAAGACAGGGAGGATGAGTTCGGTTAGTGCTGTACTCAGGTGTAGAACTTGGATAAGGAAGAGGAACAGAGTTTTTTATAGCTCCAGGGAAAATAAGGAGAAAACAAGCCATTACACCAGAGACGTTTTTCTTGGGCTGATTGCAAAATTAGCTGGAGCTGAAGTTAATTGATTGTGTAGGCAGATGAAACAAAGTTGAAATGACTATAAATAGTAACAGTCTTGCTTTCTGCGCAGCTGTAAATCTGATCTGGAGAGCTGTCTTAGATTCATTGTGAACACTTTCAGGCCATGGAAGGAGAGTAAAATAAAATTTGATAAAACAAAGCGTGGTCAAATAAAATAAACACATACAGAGTCCAGCACTGAGAAATTGGCAGGGTCAGCCCTTCCAAGATGGATGATAGCTAGAATTCAGTCTCACAGATGTTGTGGCCTGATGCATTTTACCTGTCTCACTCTCTCAACCACAACCTGGGAGAGGCAGAATTCAGCTATTTCTTTCTTTTGTCTTTCCAGATTTTTATGTCAGAATGGTGTTCTTGCCTCATTAGTGAGGAAGAGGGGGAAGTGGAGCACCAGGGCTAAGTCTATTTGTCTGGATACTGATGGTTAGGGCTGCTGGAGACAGAATGCCATATCTCATCAGACACTGGAAATGAAAAAGACATTAGTGTATTACGGAAACTGAATACACGTGGGTAGGCCACTTGCCCCTCTTTTTCAGTATTCCTTTAAGGGAATACTATTGGTTTTTGTTGTTGTTGTTAGGTTTTTCGTGTTCAGCAGGGTTAAGGTTCACATTTAAGTTCTGCTCTACCAACTGTGATGAGCAATATAACATGACAGGAGACAGTTATCATAGAACAGTATAATCATTAAGGTTGGAAAGATCACTATGATCATCCAGTCCAACCATCAACCCATGCCTGTGATCACTCTGGACCATGCCACTCAGTTATGGTTGGAAACCCCAATGGCTATCACAGTTCAAGTCAACTCCGCATGTGGCAGGTGCAGGTTTAGTACCTGCATCTTCAGCCCAGATGGTCTCCTGAGAAGATCACCTCCCTGTGATGTGAGGACAACAGACATGGATACACACATCATGGGGAGCTGTTATAGACATAACTTTGCAGCCATGCGGAGCTGCTCTTGGCCATTTCCCTGCCCATTTGCAGGAGAGGGGTCACCCTGAAAGTAACAGCTGACAACACCATTCTTGCAGTTTAAGACCAAAGGGATTATGGAGTAATTTGAAGTAATAACTATGTGTCTAGAATTCAGTTAAAAGTAAAGATGTGATATTTTGACTTTTACTGCTACCTTTTGAGTTGTAGCTGTGGGCTGCACTCTGCTCTGTTGTACTAGTAGCTGTATTTAGTAAGAGAGACTTCCCACATTGGAGAGTTATGGTTTACAGATACAACTCAGACAAAAGGGTAGGAGGAGAAAAGAAAAACACAAAGTTTACCGAGCCTTTTCAGCAGGCTGCTGGCTGATCTGGAAGCCACCTGCTTCCCACATCTATCCCAGGAAGATGACTGAATGACTGCTGTACAAGTAGAGAGAGTGATGAGCATTTGAATGGTCAGCTGGATGCAGAGGATAAGCAGTAACTTCTCCAGCTTGGGTAACTCTTTTGGTTTGCCACACTTCTGCTAGGTGATGACTAGGCAGTTCAGGTGCCAACAAAGGCTGTGCAGAAGGAAAGGACAAGCTGGAGTGATACAGCAGGGCACTCCATGCTCCCATGTCTATTAGCCACAGCTGATCCATCTGATGTGCATGAGAGTCAGGGGAGAAGTTTTCTGTGTCTAGACTATGCCACTGAGACCAAGAGTTTCCAGTCCAACCCACCAAGAATCTTCTGTAGTTCTCTTTTGCTAAATATAAAGCATTCATATGAATTTTAAATTCTTCACCTTGAAGCCCTGGAGGCTAAGCCTCTTAGCTTACTCTCAGAATAAGCCCATGATATTGTGATGTGAAAAATGATTCCTCTCTATGATCCTCTAAAGTGAGTCAGAGATCTGGGACTTCTCCAATGCATAAGAAGCACCTGGATGTTCTTAAAATGGGTGTCAGATAGGCAAAGTTATTCTCTTGGGTTCATCCATGTGTTTGGGTTTGACCCAGCCTGCTGGGCAAATTCAGCTCAGTACATGTTGCTGGGCTGCTGTATCAACAGCACCAGCTGTGGTGAGTAAACCAAGCCAGTGGTATGACTGCTAAAACACCTAGGGGAAAACCCTCTTGGATTGCGTTTCTCATGTCCTTTGTTTGCTGATAAGAAAATGACAATCCAAGAACCTAGTACTAGCCCCTCCCTCCCCAAAGAAATAATGCGTGCACTCTCCACCTGACCTGTCACCTCCCTGCTGGCAAATGAAAGGTTCTGTGTTTATCTTATTTTTTACTGGGTTTCAAAGACAATGCTCTGCTCTCATGGGGAATTCTTTTATCGGCTTTGGGGCCAGAACCCTGTAAGGAGTTAACCGAGAGGTCACTTTCTACTCATTTCACTACTCAGTCAGAAGAGTCACCTTGGAGCTTCCATGTTTAATCAAGACATTTTTACAGCTTCTCTCCTAAAGGGAGAAGTGCACTTTGATTGAAGATAAAATCCATCAAATGTTGCAATTCATTTATCCTGGCGTCGCAGAGTCTCTGTCCTTTTGAGGAAAAGGCTCTGTATGTGTGTATGACTGTATGATAGAGAGGTGGACTCCTTTTTGGGGGGTGGGGAAGAAGGACTGTTGGGCCTGTTCTTCCAGTCTTCCAATCTTTTTTCTGCTGAACACCAACCAACTGCTCTGAGAAGACAAATGAGACAAATAGCTTCTGTTGAATAAACCCTGCCTAGGTCTGTAAATCATCAGGTTTTGTCTCTGGTTTCACTTCTATATCACTTCTATAAATGTAGCTTCCATCTGGGAGACTCTCACCCCTATGATATGGCAATATCATTTTGGAGGACATAGCAATCAGTGATATAAATCCACATTTACTTACCTATATCTTTTAGTCCACCTTATATTCATGTTCATCTTGTCCTGATCCTGGTCACAGAGGTGAATGGAAAATCTGAAGTCTTCCATGAGGTCAGTGTCTAGGTACAGACTTTTGAGAAATATAGTCCCACTTCCCTTCCCTTTGCCTCGGCAACAAGATGTACTCTTCCAAATTTTGAGACAGTTCAGTTTCTATCATAAACCAGATGGTTCCAACTTCATGAGGGGTTAACACATATATGTCTGGATGGGAATCAGGTGTGTTTAAAACTCAGGGCCCCTACTAGGATAAGAGGAGAGTTGCAAAATCCCTGAAGTACCTGTATTGACACATTTCAAGCAGCTGTGTAGCAAGCAGTGAGGAAATGCTTGTTTCGTGTCTCCTACCCACTCACACCTCTTTCATGTTTTGCCCAGTTGGACATCTGGCATGTTTTCTACTACACACCCAATGCTGAGCTTTCATTTCAGACGACCCATTCTGATTCTATCGGAACTGACTTCTGCCCTTATAAATGCATGAAACTCAAGACTTGTCTTGAGGCAGAGCCAAACACTCAAAATGTTGCTCAGTGATGGGTCAACCTCAAAGGTTTGAAGCATCTGCTCTTTTGTGCTCCCAGGGATTCAAGTGCTGATGCCCACAATCTGAGCCCACTTACTCTGAGTAAGGCAGATGATATTGTCCTGAGTGTCTGATTCCATCATTTAGGATTCTTCTGCAGTTCATCTTACATTTGTTTCCCACTGGAACCATGCAAGAAGAGACTTGCTACTGGCATTATGTTAATGGCAACTGAATGTATGCACCTGGTCCAGCTTATTGTACTAAACAGGCATCCCAGATGAAATCGCACAGTGACCTAAAATAATCAACTGGTGAAAGGTCTTGCAGAATGAAGTTGCAGGAGTATGCTATTCGGAACAGTAAAAGGGAGGTTACTACTCCAAGACCTAAAGAGAATGAGAAACGAGTCTGGGAGGATACCAGGAGGATACCAATATGCTGAGGCATTGGGAGGGTTTAGCTATGCACATCACAGTGATTCAGTAGAACATATGTATCTCAGTTCCTTGGCCTAAGTTTCCCAAAACAATGCATTTTTGGTTGTGAGGGGTTTTTTGTTGGTGGTGGTGGTGGGTTTTTTTTGGTTGTGGGTTTTTTTTTTTCTTTTTTTTAAACTCTAACTAATACTGACAGTGATGCACATATACACTGTACATGTAAAGATCTCCTATGTTATCCCTCCTGAAGATAAAAATAAGTGTTAAGTAAGAATTCAATTTTGTTCATCTCCCACCCTAATGCCTCATCCTTGTTAAGAATAAAACTTTGGGAATTCCTGACTTTGAACGTGTAAGTAACAAAGAAGCCACCAGAGATGTCAGTGGGATTGAACTGGAAAGGGAGGATCAGCAGTCTTAGTTCAAGGCAGGCACAAAGCCTTGAGACGAAAATACACAGGAGTGTGGAAGCTGCAAGGCAAGCCAGTAGACTGGGTGGGGTGAAGGGCAGCTGGAAAAGGGGTGACAAAGTAAAAATGGAAAAAGTTGCTGGGTGGATCAAAGTCCAGGCAAGGATTTGTAAGAGAGGGATAAAAGAAATTTGGAGAGTGAATTCCAGGAACAGTAATAAGATTCAGCCATATTCTGAAGATTTTGGAGTGGAAGAAGAAACATTTTTCCCAATATAATTTTTTATTTCCTGCTCCTTCAGCTCTGCACTTCTTGAGAGCTCTACTTTTGTCCCTGTGCCAGAACTTCCAACTTCACCTCATTTTGCAGCTTTTTCCATGTTTGTGATTCTACCCTTCCAGCTTCTTACCTTGCTGCATGCTCCCATCCATGCCAGGATGGCTTAGCACAGGCTTCTCAGTTGACTCTAGTCGAGTTCCCCCACTCTCATTCATAATTTGATTGCTTGGATCTGTCTTGTTGAGGGCCAAGTACCCTGAAATCCAAGGGCTCCTTTTCATATTCCTTTATAATTCTTGAGAGACCAGATGATGCTGCCTCAGTACTGAAACATACTGGTGACAGAAGTGGAGAGGAATTTCTGCCATGTCTAATTCTCTATCATAGTCTCATGGTCCATTTGGTATTGAACAGTTGCAGGTAGAAAGATACAGCTAAAGAAAGCAAATAAATATATTTAGGAAGTTTAGAAAATCTTGGGTACACTTCAGCTGTGTCTAGTAAGCATACAATTCCTGTTACTTGAAAAAGCAAGGAGTGAATTCTTCTAGTTCTTTTGGAATGAGTTATCTCCCCACACCTGCTCTTGTCTGCAGCAAGCTTGGAAGGTGCAAGCTGACCAGTTGAAGTGAAAGCAATTAATATAGACGTTTTTACTACTCCTATTAAAGGGAGAAGCAAGCTTTGATACAACACAATATCCACTAGATGATGCAATTAATTTATTTTGGCTGGCCAATGCCTTTGCCTGGGTCTGTGTGTTATTAGAGGGTGGTGCAATGGTTGTTCTTCCCACTGCTTGCATGCCCCAGGGTCAGGTTCTGCTCCACCAATAACATGACTCATCTATGCATAAAACAATTCCTCAAGTGATACCAAAGTGACCGCAACATCAGTCAGCTTCCAATCATCTGAATCCAGTAATGACGGCTACTTCCCCAGAATCCTCTTCAGAGTAGCTCACACACTTGTTCCTAACCACAGATTGAAAGTCATCAGGGAATATGCTGGTTTTCACAAAATATCATGTGAGAAAGGCCCTGGGCTGAAAATAGTCTACATTTTTGCCTTATTAATTTGTATCTCCTCACTGATGAATTAAGTTGGGTGCCTTTGTAGAAAGACACACTTGGCCTAATGTGGGTACACTCTGGAGAAAGGGATGGCATGGTGAAGGTAAGCAACCCACCCAACTTTGACTACTCAATATCAAGTCCCTCTGTGCTGAAATACAGAAAAATTGACATGAAAGTGACAGTCCTGTTTCTAAGCTGCTCTTTGGAGGAACTCTGGTTCATCAGTTGTAAAAGTAGCCAAGGTTAGCAACTGGATAAACAGATGCCAAACACTGATGTGAAGATTTTGGCTCTATAGTCCTTCATTCTTGATTCTCTAGCTTTTCTTAAACATGTGTCTTTGAGTTCAGATGCGATAGAGCAAGTTATTTATCAAAGATGGATAGGTTAAGACAAACTTCTTGACAGCTGTTAAAAAACATTCCTTTCTTTCTGTAGGTTGGGAAACAGACACCCTGCTAATCAGAACAACAGATTAAATTGGAAGAGCAGCTTTATGATTTTTCTCAAACTTGACATTATTTTACGGAGACAAATTTGGTTTCTGCCTGTCCTAAAAGGAAAGAAGAGTGAGATCCAGTTAGAAAGATGAATATGTTCTGACAGTGTCTTCTTTAGGATAGGGACATAGTTTTGCAGGAAACATTCATTATTTTAAAATATTCGTAATTTTTAAATATTTTTCATTTTCAAGTTTTGTTAAGATTTGTTTCAAATGAGGTACAGATCTGACTAAGCCACAATGTTCATGAAAATCTACATTCCAAATGATCTGGTCATTTTTAAGATCTTGAATGTTCTGCATTTAGGAGCAGTTCAACTTCATAAGTAATAACCATCTTTTTAATTACACAAGGAATCAAACTGAGAACCTACCAAAACCATTGCATCTTTGTCCAACAGCAAAAGGCATCTCCTGCTAGTTAGGTGTATATGAATCCCTTCACAGTGGCAGGATATAATGTTTTGGAGTCTCTGGAAATCAGAGCCAAGTTCACGACATGCAATGTTTTTGTATTCTCCTTGCCTTTGCTCAGGACTGGTGCCAGAGAAGAAATAAAAAGAAATAAAGAAGGGGAAAAAAAAGAAAAAAAAGAAAAAAGCAATCTCCTGCCCAAATTCTCCTTGTAATGAATACGTGTGAGAGTTACTATGATCTCATGGAAATCTCTCTATCCTGTGGTTGTTAGACATTATGAACGTGTCATCAATCTGGCTAAGTTACCTGCTCAGTCCCCTGTAACTCATCTCCAGCAAAATGACTGCTCCAGGAACCAGTTTTAAACTACCCACACTACAAGCTGTGCCTTAGTCTCTTTGTTGTGACTGTTTACCTCATAAAATATCAGCTACAAATGAAATAAAGCTACAGGCTTTCAAGCAGTATCTTCCACAGTCAATTCACATTGAAATAACAGCATTGTGGTGCCAAACAAGAGCTGGTTTGCTGCTCAGCAGCCACAGGAACACTGGGTACTGAAAGTATGACATTACTCCTGATACTGTTATTTGTACTGCCCTAGCACACAGCATATGCTAAGTGATTGACTAGCAACGCATTAAGGGTGGGAGGGGGCAATACAGTTGGGGAGAGTTCATCACAGCTAAGAAGCAGCTGAGGGTCTCTGCTTTTCTACCTTGTAGAGGTAAGATTTTGGTTACTGAGAAGCAGATGGGATGAGTAAAGGAGACGTTCAAAGCAGAATGAAGAGCTTGTACTCAGGAGGACTATTGAATTTTAAGTGCAGGTATGTTACTGTTTTGTCAAAATGGTAAGTAGAGTTAGGGTAAAATGCATGTATATTAGGGGGGAAAAAAATTGGCTTGAGACAGAATATTTTATTTCTGAATTGGCCCCAAACATTTTGAGTCAGATGAGTTCAATAATAAATTAAATTACTTTCCAGTAACAGTGAAAGGTTACAGTTCAGGACGTTTTCTCAGTAGATGGGACACTCTTTGTTATCCTGTAATGCAGTGCAGATGTTTCTCTTGCTGCCTTGTGCAAAGATGATTGTCTATATGGATTTTCAGTGCTTAGGCATGAAACAGCTCACGCAATCCAGGCATGGAGACTGCATAAAGTAAACTTCCAAACTACATATCCCAGAAGGCCGTGATACAAGGGGAAAGCACAGTTTGAACACTGAAGTGACTTTAAACAGAGCATTTTGGGGTCATTTTAACACACCACAGGAAAACATTTTCATTTCAGGAATGTTGAAATGTTTTGTTTTGTTTGAAAATGTCAGGCAAAATGCTTTGACGTTGCCAAAAAAAAAAAAAAAAAAAAAGCTTGCTTGTTTTGTTGTATTTTCTTTTTTTTCCCTAAATTTCCATCCAGAGAAAAAGAGATGACATTTCAGCTCTTTGTTCCAATGTGGTATGAAGACAAACACTGAAATGTCAGGATTTACTGCAGAATGAAAGTTCCGAATTTTGGCCAGTTTTTGCTACAATGCCTTGACCCCAGTATTTACATTTTGCTTTGAAGTATGGATTGATTTTCAGAGAATGGGGATTTGTTCCAGTCCCTGTGATGTTCTAGGCCATTTCAAGATTAAAACTAACAGGTAGTTTCTGAAAATCAACTGAAAGAGGTTGACAGCAAAATGCAATATATTTGTTCTTGACTGCTGACTTTTCACTGCTTTCACAAGCAGGCGAACTCCCTTTGGTCTGCATATGATTTTAGCCTGATTAATGCAAATCAGGAGCAATTGGAACCTTTTCTCTTGAAGTAATTGGAAATTTGCCTGAGTGAGGTCTGATGGAAAAAAAAAAAATCAATCTTGGACAGCTTGGTCGAATGCAAGCTTTGGAGATATCTCAGAAAGTATGGTAAATGTGGTCACATGCCCTATTGGCTGTGAGTAATTAAGCAGCATAAATCTGGATTACCGTCACTATTCACTCTTACAAACATCCTTAGAGGGATTTTGTTCTGCAGGCACTGAACAATAGATCGGTGGGAATGAGCTACAAGAGGATTACATGTGGATATTGCTTTATGGGGAGTGGGCACAATGACAATAGGATTTATGGTTTTGCTGGCTTCACGGATTTCTTAAACAGACACCCTTTATATGGCTAAGCATGGGCTCCAAACTAAAAAGATCAAGAAACACAGTAGAGCTGAACATTCTTTTCAGTTAACTCTGGATAATCCAAACTTTCCAGTGGCAAGTTTGTCTCTGTTTTAGGACCTTTCTCTCCCACAAGGATCCAGAGGTAGCAGTATACCCCAGCCCTGGAAGTCAGGCTGCTCTCAGGAGCAGGAAGCTCAGGGTTGATAACCACAAGAGTTCTTTTTCAGTCAGCCCAGAACTCTAGCTCCACCAGGCCTAAAGTAAATATTTCTTTAGTTTAGGGCTACAGTAAACGTATAATGTACGAGCAATTCTCTGTTTCCTCTGAACATCCAGTCATCGTCAATAGGAATATGATATATTCACATCATATAAATAATCTTGTTTTACCTCCATACTTAACAATTATTTGTATCAGCAAGTTCATGGCCCAAAGACCTGAAAAGATGTTGACATAGAAAACCAGCTCTTACCTCCTTTTCTAAATTTATTTTCTTACTGTCATAACTGGTTTGACAAGATCTAAATGACCTAATGTAGGAATTTCTAATATGTTCTGTCAAAAACAGTCATACAGGTACAGACATTGTAAAGCAATTCTGAAAGATGGTCTGAGGTATTTTCAAAATCTCAGATGAGTATTTTGTTAAAAAACGCTTGAACAGCAAAGTCCCAGAAGAGGTAATTTTGAGTGCATAGGGAACATACAGTGCTTTGAGTATTTTTTTAGATGGTGTTTTTCACAGAAGATGGACAAGGTATGAGTGCTAAAATCATGTCAAGGCTACTAGAATTACACCCTTATTATTTATTTCACAATATCTCTAGATGAAGTGGGTTTAATGTTGTACATTCACAATAAGGAAAAAACATTTTTTTCCTTGAAAAGATTCTTGTTTTCCTGTAATGCATACATTTTTTTGAAACCAGAAGCTGGATTTCTAAAATAACAGATGATTGATCTCTGCTGGGCATGGAAAAAAGCCAGCATTCTTCCACCTCCACAATACTATGCTTTGCCCACAGCAGATACCAGTGGGTGTCGTTGATCTGTGATTAGTATTTCATTCTGACTTCAGGTGCATGTGTTAAGAAAGAAATTAGTAGAGTTTTTTGGCTAGAAGAGTGTGAGCTCATTTGTGCTCAAGAAGCAAACTGAAGGCAAGAAGGATTAGCTGAAAAAGAGGAACCTACCTTTCAATTGGGAATGCTGACACTTTAGAGATGGTCCCTTGACTACACCAATTTAAATATCTGGGGAATGGACCACTGTTTCATAAATGCCCTTCTATTTCCCAGGATTAGCTTGACCAGCAAACTCACTGGTAGGAAGACATCTGAAAATTCTAATTAGTTTGCTACTAGGTAACTGATTTGACAAAGGTACAAAACCATTACCTTTTTCAACCTCTCAGTCCCTGAAGAGAGAAACTAGATATGGTACCTGTTCTGCTCTGGGTCCCATCCACACCCTGAACCCTGGACTGCCTCACAGATGCCTCTGGTTTGCCTGCAGACTGCATCCATGGGCATGCCAAGTCCTGTTCTATCCAGCTGGCAGATTTGATTGTGTGGAGTTCTACCTTCTTGAGAAGATGCTCTCCAGCTATGCAAGAGGCCGTGGTCAAAGGTTTAGCATGTGGGCAGGAGGCAAGCACAGTCTTGAGGACACCATTAGTAGATGTTAAAGATGCATTCAGAAAATCAAACAGAAAACTGGAAGGACACCATCTCTGAAGTCATTGAGTTAAGGTCCTGGCTAGAAGATAAGTTCCAGAAACACAGCTGAGCTAGTGTCCTGTGTATGAAGCAACTGCGTTGTTTATCCAAGATGTCAATTCTTTTCTAATAGCCAATTTCACATCTCCCCTTCCATTTTAAAACATAAATGGCATCAAAAGATGCAAGATTGTTTTTAAGGATTTGTATGTCTAATTTCAAGTCTTTTCCTTAGTGGTGACTAACCTAACTCTGAATGATTTTGCTGTTCCTCATCTGGACATCTTTTAATATTCATCCCTTGAGCTTGGCACAACCTTACCAAACACTCATCAGAACACTTTGCATCTCCTAATGAGCTTTGCAGCTCCAGTGTCAGACTAAACATCGAGTTATAGATGTCTTCACAACAAATCTGTTGTTGTGACGACTGAAGATCTACAGCATCAAGAGGGCTGAATTCAAAGCTGATGTTGGAGGCTAGTGAAGAGCAACCGACCCCCTTTCCATTCAAAAAGTAAACACCAGCCAATCTTACGTCAATAGAGCTAACCAGCTGAAGGGGAAAGAAAACAACAAAAGAAAGGAAAAATCCATGCAGTTTGCACTGCTTTTTCTTCAGCTAGAACAACTAAACGTTCCCAGCTTCCTCACAAGGGAAATGATTTTATGTGCTAATGTTGGAGGAGAGGTTTGTAGACTGCCTCAGTTAATGGAGTCATGTAAGGTAGCATGGGGAAAAAAAAAAAAAACAGCGATGGTAGAATAGTGATAATAAAACATACCTTGAAAATAAAAGCAGAGGAGTTAAAGATGTTAGCAGCTGAAATGTAAAATAACAAAAAGGATTTCAAAAGGAAACCATTTTCCCTTTTTGCCTAAAGTCAGCCACTAGGCTGTCCTGATGAAACAGAGAGGAACAGTGGACAAGGTAGTGTACTGGGACTTAGTTGATGAAGGTACTATTCCTTACTTTAACCCTGAAACAATGAGTAACTCCAGGTAAGCTTCTCTTGTTTCCTGGACCTCATCTTTCCTCCTACTTTTTGCCTATCTTCTCTGCTGCAACCATGATCTTTGGAGCAATGAAGGAGACAATGCTCCTTGGTTCAGAACATCCTGGGAGTGGCTCATTTCAACACAAGTTCTCTGAGCAGCCAGAAGGTTTGCTGGTGAGAATCCTCCTGCCTCCTTGGCCACATCAGCGTCTTGCCAGGAAGCAGCTGAGCTCTTGGCAAGTCTTCATGATCCAGGCATCCCCAGTGAACCAGGAAACTGCTGTGTAGTGAAAGATTTCCCTGAATGGCAGGGATTCCCCAAGTTTTCCTGGAATCCAATACAGTAGCACTGGAATTCCCAAGAATCAGGGCAGCTGACCGATACTTCTTTCTTTACTTTTGGTTTTGTTTTTCTCTTCAGAAGCAGTCAAACAAAGTTTGATTTATTTTTTTCCCCCCTCTTCCCTCCAAACATAAATAATGAAAAACAAACAGTAGTCTCTAGTGCATGGGAAATTATATTTTCCTGCAAAATTAGAAATTAAAACTGATTTTTGAAGTATTGGAATTTCCCTGAAAGTCCTGCTCAGGGGATGGGATAAGATCCTTACATCTCTCCTTAGGCCTCCATACATAAATATAAGAACAGCAATGTTGAATCAGACCACCTGTCCAGTTTTCATGGCATCCTTCACCAGTAGATACTAAGGGACATCAAAATCCATGTAAATATGTTCCTGCAGGCACTCTTCCTGCCTTCAGTCTTCTGTGGCTGTCATTGAGTCAGAGGTAGTGCTTCAGAAAAATTATCTCCCATATCTCCCTAGTCATGCTTTGAACCCAAGCTATGACAGTGAGGACGGTTAGCTATGCTGCTAGTGAAGAAATATCTATTTTCGTTAGTACTGAATAATGCGGTTTCTTTGTCGTTGACTTTGAAGACTGAATGTAGGATTCCAGACTCCATTTATCGCCTATGGAGATAGATAGTACCCTCAGGGGGCAATTAATCTCATCTTGGTCAACGTGTCTCAGACACAGGTGAAAGGCCCTTGGAAGGCACTCATTTCTTTCCCTTACCCATAAAGGGAGTCTGGGTGACTGGCTCAGCTTTAGGTAATTTAATTTCAGACATTCCGGCTGAAGTGATGCGAATCTGCTTTCCCTTACAAGTATCAGGCACTGAGGACAGAAAATTGTGCTAGAAGCAGGTGTCTTAGATCCCACTTAACATTTAAATTAATCATTTTTTGCCTTCATTATTCTTAGCCACCACAAGTCCTATATCTCTCAGGTCAATAAGGATTACACTGTGCATTTCACCATGTTAGGAGTGGGATGATAGTACAGCGCTGAGATATCTGTACAGGACAGGCATGCCTAGCAAGAGTTGATGTGCATATATCCACCTTTTGAATGCCAACTTGATTGAAACAAATTGAGCCACACATGCAGTATAATACATTGCTTTCCTCCCTCTCTCCTGCTTTTCCCTAGCTAGATATTACATTCTACATTAGGAGTCTGTTTTTGCAAATCCAGGCAGTTACACAGGAGGTCTTCTCTGAGCATTCAGTAAATATAACATGGCTGAACAGTATTCAAAAGACTTAATGAAAGATTCATGACACAGAATACCTATTTTTCTGCATTAAAATTCTGTTTATTCTGGCAGATGGGTTTTTACTACACAGCTCTCTCCATCTGGGATTTAGGTCTTCCAGAGCCAGAAACCAGAGGACTGTGCACCCGGGCTCCAAAATCAAGTGAAAGCTTAGAACGACCTCTTTCCCTTTCTCTCCAGCAGCTGTCTGAATTACTTCTGTACCACTTTAGAAAAACTCGGTCCTTGAGATGGCCCTCAAATGCTCTCTTTCAGACCATTCTCCCATTTCCATTGCTAATGAAGCCTTCAGCTCATAAGCAAACAGCCCTTAATTTGATTTTGCCCCCTGTGGGATTCATGTCTTTGATATAATTCTGTTAACGTCAAAGGAGTTTACAGCAAGGACTCATCTGGGACCTTGTGTACAGCTGTTTTCTTCCAAGCTAGAGGAATTTGCGTTCCTCTACCACACCCACATTTATCCTGGCTTATCAATATTCTAATAAGCAACTCAATTGTCCTTACACCGGCTAGGGTATTTCTCCTCTCCTTACTTTCTTTCTCTATTTTCCCTGGGCCACTTTACCTTCACTTTGAGTCTTTGCTTTTCAAGCCATGACATTCCTGGCTATTCCTAGATCTCTGGATTCCTGCCTCATCCTCCCATTTGTGCTAACATACAACTCTGTCTGGAGCCGGATTTAATTAGACCACAAGAAAAATGAACCACAACGAAGTTACATCAAGGGTGTGACTCCAATCCACAAGAGCCAGGAAACACAGAAGACTTAAAAAAGAAAAGAAAAAAGAAAAAAAAATAAAGGAAAAAAAAAAAAAAAGAAAAAGAAGAAAAACTAAGGGCAATCTTTGTCCCAACTCTGTTGTAGTCTAGCTCTAATACAGCTATGATATTCATGCATATTAGGTACAACAGGGAACTGTTGAGGAAAAAGCTTTGAAGGGGCAGGAAGGGTCCACAGAGGATCTGCCAAAATGCTTTGGCCCTGTATCTCTATTGCGTGTGGGTTTGACACTTTGCCAAGCCTTATGACACTTACATCAAGGTTGTTCCCTGCAGTGATGCACCATCAAAGCTAAATCACCTACCCATAATGGAATTCACAATGATTTCACTGTGTCTTGGTTGGGAACATGTTATCGTTAACTTCCCGTTTTTATTACCCCAAATGCTTTTCCAGCTCACAGCATACTGTGCTTCAGGAACTTCATTGCCATAATTGTACGTCATTGTGTAAATTCAGCAATGAATACAATAGAGACTTGGTCTATCCCAAGGCCTCCAGGCACTGATGTAATTGAAATAATAAAGCATAATCATAAGGAAGAAAATGGCATGTAGGTCTTTCAAGCAAAGTATGGAAATGGGTATGGGTGACTGATGCTGATGCAATTCCCTCTTACCAAATGAAGGGATAGGGTTTAGGAATGGACCAGTCCTGCATAGCATTAGCAGTTATGTTAGCTGCAACGTGATCCTTCTCTGGCTGGAAAGATCTATCCCAGCTATTGTAACATGTTGGAGTTTGAGGCTATGTCTTCTGAGGTTTGGGTTTTGTTTTTTTCTTCCCTTGATTACTTGTTAAAAATATTTTATGAAAAAGGAAGAAAACAGAGGAGTCAGTACTGTCTGATAACTTAAATGCTGGATAACACATTGGCAGGGCAGGGGAGAGCTCTGTTTCTAAGTCTATTTCTCACCTCTTTGTGCCTCAGCTTTGCCCTTCATGAATAAAAATCGGATGGAAATGTTTAGAAGCCCTGCACTCTGTGGTGAGTTCTGAGTTTAAAAGGATGGAGCTGGTTTGGAATAGCAAATACTTAAGTGTTCAGTTAGAAATTGTGTGGTGTGAAATGTGGAGGGTTAGTTAACTTTCTATTGAATTTTAATGGAGCTTTCTGTTTTGATTCTCAGATGAAATTTTATTTCTGTGCCTGTTAATTATTCTGCTGAGAATTAAAACACATAGTCATTGATCATGTCTCATTGCATGTAGGGCACAGTGTTTCTCACACCTGGGAAAGCATTATGAACACAAACCTCAGGCTCACAGTTTTATAGGACAAGTAGTTCTGTAATTGGAAGGACATTTTGGTGGGAGGTTTAGTGCTGTGGGTAAGCTCAGAACTAGAGGTAGACATTTATCTCTGTAATGAACTCTTCAGTGGAGTTTCCTGCTTAATTGCATCCCAGGTGAGTTAAATGGCAAGCTGAGTTAAGGACAGAGGGGAATGAGGGGGTGAGAGAGGTGAGCATAGGCAACTGGGGCATCTACAAAGGAAGGCAGTTAGAAGACTTTCAAGCTTTCTTTTTCAGCAGGGCTCATCTGGCAGCTGGCTGGAGTTAGTAGGAGATGAGAGAGGTTTGTTAGTGATGTATACCACCTACTTTTAGACACAGCTCAGTGGGGATCTTTCTTTGTTGGGTATGGGAGGGGTTTGGCTTTTGTTAGTCCTCTCAGATAGAGCCAAGCTCTTCAAAGAAAGTTAGTCTCCATATTATCTACCTTTCGGCATTTTTGCATGACTCATCAGTGTACTTAGTTGGATAGGGAGCAGTTATCAAGTCAACCACAAGATTTTGCAAACCACTTCAGCATCGTTGTAGGTATCTAACTCAAACACACCTACTGTTTCTGCAGGTATATGAGAAGAAAATGCTGGAAACTGGTAAGTGGTCTCAGATTCATTGCTGTCCCGAACCTTCCCTCATATTTTGGAATCAAGAGTCCAGAAAAAGAGGGCAATATGAAAAGGATGTCCTTGAGAGGAGAAAGAGGCAGGAGAAACAAGGATGTAGAGTGGTTTTGAGGAGAAAGCTCATACTTGAGCTTCTTGCCCTGTGTGAGCTTGATGTTTCCTAGCAAAAGTGATCCAAGCAAAGCTGCATGTTCTACAGCTCTGCACTGATAGAGATGGGCAGAGCTCTTGCAAGGGGCATAGAAGAGTCACAGTAAAGTGCTTGCTATATCCTAGCAAACACATGACAGAACAAGTCTGTGTTCGAGAGCTGAATTTCATGGTGCTTCAGGAGAAGCATTTAGGAGAGGCTTTGTAAAGGGAGTATACTGGTTTCCCTTCCTTGTTCTATTTATTTTTGGTGGCCTTAAAGTACCTTTAGTAAGCATAGGATATGGGTATGCAGTCAGAGGACTTTCTTCTGTTGGTAATGTTGTTCCTTCATTGAGTTGCCATTCTTCTCCACTTCCTTCTCTCCTTGGAGATGGAATTGCATAAGTAAGCATATGTATTATTTGCAGACTTGCATACAGGCCAGATCTTCTCATGGTTGAGTTGCCAGCCAGCCACTCAGCCTATTGCAAGAAAAAATGCTTTTTCTTGTAAAACTTTCCAAGCTGGTTTAATCTACGTTGGGTGGTGAGCTCCATGTGCTCTTCTGCTTCTGGCACACACTTTGCATTCAACAGGACTCTGGGTAATTCCAGCAGTGCCTTGGTCTATGGGACAGAGGCTCCAGTTGAATGCATCACACTGTGTGCTCCCCATCTCTCTAAGTAGTCCCTCAGTTTGTGGGCTGGGGAAAAAAGAGACAAGAAGGAAAAGGGGGACAAGATGGTTCCTTGGAAATACAAGTGTAGCCTTGCTCTCCAAGGCCAGAGACTCAGTGGTTTAAATTGGAGATGCCTCAACAGCTATATCACAGAAGGCCAGCAGAGCTGGGGATTCCTGGCAGCATCTAATGGATCTGCTCTCTTTCTTTTGAGATGAGGGTGTCTCCTCCTTTCTCCCCTTTTACAAAGTGTCACCTATACTTATTAGTCCTCTTCTGGGATGGTTTGCAGCTGTATCCTTTCCATCCACAGGGCCAGGGATTGTTTTATGACAGGATTCACCAGAGGGTGCTATTACACATAACCTCCTTCATTTCTTCTGGCTTAGAAGAATGGATCCTTTTAAGGAGACACTGAAATATTGCTGGTTTTAAGATGCCAACCTTTTTCTGACTGGTAAGCTGAAAAAAAGAAAAGAAAAGAAAAAAAAGGCAGCGTTTTCTTCTTCCTCCCTATTTGTTTGAATTGTTTGTTTGTTCAGTTGGTGGGGTTCTTTTGCTAGAACTGTCCAACAGGAACAGAATCGTGTTACAGTTTCCCACCTCACACTCAAATTCTTAATGTTTTGGGAAAGGTTCACTGAATGTCTCTGTTCTGAGACTGATATAAATAGCAAAATTGTTTTTGCGCTCCTACCTGCGTGCGGTGGGTTGAATTCCTCCTGTGGTAGAAAACATTTGCATTTTCTATGGCTTCATAGAAGAAGGATGCTGTAGTTTCCCATCACCACCAATGCTAAGATCTCTGCAGTTTTGCTTGTGCAGAGAGGACTAGCTCTTAGCAACAGGCTACGAGAGTTGTCCTTGCTGCAGCATGGGGACAAGTAGCAATTATGGACTTAGCCCAAAGCAGGACACGGCTATGGTTCTGCCTTCTTCATAGAGAGGAAGAAGATGACAAGGATGAGGCTGAGGGGCTGCTGTGCTGCTTCTGCAGGTGATAGAGTTACAGACAGCCATGGCACTTTGATGAACACAGGGAGAAGCATGTTGCAAACAACTCTCAGGCTTCCAACAGAGACCTATTTGTTTTTCCTGTTTAATTTGGGAACCATGCATCCAAGCACACTTGGTATGTCTCCATGTGTAAGCCTATACTGCAGCCTATTGATTTCCTTCACCCTTGGCAAGAATATCACAGCAGATTTTGGCTTTGCCTGTAATCTCTTGAGTGGATGAGTCTAGAAATTCAAATGAGAGCTTAACTTGCTGACTGTCTGCACTGCCCACATGATGGCTACTCTGCTCCTTTGGCTCCGATCTGTGGCAAGTTATCTGTCTATTCAGGCAAGGAAACTCAGGTACAGGGCAGGCATGACTGGTTCCCATCTGTGCACGGGGTCTACAAAATCTGGTTCCCGGGAATTGCTCTGCAGACCAGATCTGGAACATGAGCACATCTCCCAAAGGCTGTATAGGTACAGGCTCTGTTATTTTTGATAGATATCTGGTTTTAATCTGGAAGCAAGCCCTTGAATGCAGCCACCTGGCTCCTTGACAGTACTGTGTGTTGCCTAGCAATGTGAGGAGAAGATACTGGATCCATTTCTTCCCCTATCTGTGCCAGAACCAACCAGAGGAAAGATACTTTTATGATGAGGAATTAACATCTTATTTGTGGAACGACCTTCTTATCACCATATGGCTTTAGTTGGAACAGTGGTCACCCATGCAGTAGAAGGTTTGCAGTTTCAGTCTATGCCTTTTGTAGATGTTGTACTTTTTAATAATACCGTTTTGTTTGTAATGTGGTTGCCTCCAAGCTTTTCAAGTTGGAAATATTGTCAGTCCTCTTAGATTTTCCTGCCCTGAATAAACTAACAGTTACAAGTGAAAATGCAGGCAAATTTGCATGAAGATGAGAAATCTTCTCCAAGTCAGCAGATACAAAGGCACCTGGAAATTTCATTCCATTATTAATATGCTAATTCAACAGATTTTTCCAAATTGCATCATAGCTTAAGAGTCCACTGAAATCAGTGCCCTGTGCTGTCAGCAATGGAAGACAAGCAGTAGTCCGAACAATGGTGGGATGTTTATCAGTTTATGATTTCATTTATTTCTTAAATGAACAGTGATTAAAATAAAGGCAAGAATCAAAATAATAATTCCAACCTACAGATATATTTTTAGATTCTTCTGTTTAAGGAAGCAGTGGTCTTCTGAAGTAGTGTTATATAGTTTGTTCCTCTCTACTTTGAAATATCACCAAAAAAGAGGCTTGAGTTAACCCTTTCTTTACTGGAGAATTTAAAATGTGTTTTTGTGCCATGCCTTGAGCAGATAAGGAAAGCTTCTCCAGCAATTGTGCAGTGTTTAAAGTCAATGAATTAATTGTGAAGGTGTCAGTTTGATTTAACTGATTGAAAACTAGAACTCCGTTATTCAGTGCATGGGGTCCTGAATCGCTGGTGCAGGAGAAAGGTGGGAAAGGAGGATGTTTGCCTCTTTCATGTAAGTCACCATATGTTGCTGTCAGAGTCTGAAATGAAATGGCAATCACATGAATCCAAGAAATGGACTGGAAAAGGCTGCTGACAGTGAGATTCATTAAATTCTCATTCTCTTACATGCTATGACCTTTTCAGTGTTTTTAGGATGTTAAAGAACTATATTCCTTAAGTTGTTACAGCTCTTATTTTAACAGCAGTGAACACCTTCATCTGTAACTTCTTATGAGTTTGAAAATTTTCATTTAGTGGTACTTAATAAGTCTGCATAGACAACAGAAGGAGCCTCAGAAGTGTAAAAGTCTTAATTAGTTCAATTGATAACCACGTGGGATAGAGACAAATAAAGAAATGCTTTTGGAGAAGAGAGGTGAGGTTTTCAGACATTCTCTTTGCAATGGGTCACTGATTAAATTTGCTGCCTCTCGGAACTGTATTAATGGAAAGCCAAAGGCTGGTGTCAGATCTCATAAATTCTGTTTTAAGAAATTGGAATGATCAGCTCGGTAAAGTACAAATCAGGCTTAACCAACCCAATTGCCCTTTGTGATGAAAGGTCTGACCATGTGGATAAGGGGAGAGCAGTAGATATCATATACCTTGATTTATTTGGACTTCAGATACAATCTGTCACTGCATACTGAAGGAGGGTAGACTAGATGATCGAGATGTTGGATTGGTAAAAAACAAACAAACAAACAAAACAAAACATAAAATTGTCTGGAGTGCTAGATTCAAGGAGTAGCACTCCTTGGCTTGATGTCCACCAGAGGTGGCAGGTACCTAATGTACCTAATGTATTACCTAATGTATTACTGAGGTCTCTACTATGGTATTATTTTCATTACCTGGACCTGGATAATGACAAAATAAATCCCTATCAAATTTGCAGGTGTTATTAACTTAAATGGAATGTTTGATATTTCAAAACATCCAGAACTTTTGGGTAAGATAGAGAAATTTTTGAAGCCTGGACAAACAGGAGCTTTACAACTTTCAGAAAAGAGGAGTATTCATGGAGTACTCACAGTACCATTGACACTAACTGGGAAGCATCTGGCTGAGTAGCAGCCCTCACCAGAAGGACTCAGAGGTTATGATGGATATTATGTTGAAGATGTGCTGACAGTGCACTGTCACAGCAAATAAGGCAAATAGCAGCAATCTTCATTAGAAGGAAAGTAGCCAAATGCTTGAAGAATGCTAGGTGAAAGAATGTATTCCAGCAGGGTTACAAATGCTTGGTCTTTGCGATGTTCTTCCTCAAGCCACCTTAGATGCTTTATTGTTCTGATGCAAACAACACTGTGGCTTTGTTCATGTAAAGACATGGGGTAATAAGATCAAAGCTATCTTGGGTACCATTCTGTAGGTTCCAATTACACCTCTGGTTGAAGTGCAGACAGATATTTATATCTTGATTTGCTTCTGGAAGTTCCCTCCTCTTCCTCTCCCACTCCCACCCTGCAGCTCAGTGTCTGAAGTCAACCTCAGCTAAATACCAGAAGACCCCAGAAATGTGAGCCAGCTGCTCAGATGCTCAGAGAAATGACCTGAGAAGAAAGAGCCAGGTGACACATCCCAGGAAATGGATCCTGTCCTAAAAGGAACATGCATTCATCATTCAGATAACTTCTGCCACTGAAAAGCCATCTGGATAAACAAGGAAAGAGTTACACAACCGTTGCACAGATCCTCATCCCTTCCTGTCCACTTGTAGAAAGGCAGATGTGTTAAACAAGGCTTCATCTCTGGGCAGAGAGGAGAATGGGAGACCATAGGGGAGAAAGCACAGCCTGGAATTCCTGAGGCCAGCAGTAAGGACAGCAAGTGCTGTGCTTCTGTCATCAAATCCTTTGTGTCATGCACAATACTCATAACTGGAGGTTAGGCAGTGAAGACCTCAGAACAACACAGGTGTGTCACCAGGAGAAAATGGAAACTTGGATCCTCAGAAGAATACCTGCAGAATCTCATTTTCCTCCAGCTTCTCCACTTCTAAACAAGGCATTGCTAAGTGCCATCACAGGATCCATCTTCTTCCTACACCTCAACCACACCACTGCCCAGGTAGCAAGTCTCCATTGCAAGAGATGGAGAGATGAAGAGAGACCACCCTGCATTACCTGTCCTCACTCAGAAGCCCTGTGCCCCCTCATTCCTCCCAGATGCCTCTCCTTCTGCTCTCCAGCAGGTGCCAAGATCTTTCCAGATCTTTCCCTTGTGCTCCATGTCTTCCAGAAGAAAGGAGAAAGTTGGAGGTAGCTGATGACTTGGGGAGGCAAGACAGTCTGAAATTCAGTAGATACCATTGGAGCACTGTGATGATTTTCTACAAAGTCAGAATGGAGAAGGAATAAATTATTGCTAAAGATTCACAGGCTGACAAGAACCTTATCAGGAAGCGATTGGAAGACATTTTCATTAGTGTTACCATTTATAGCTGTAAATAATAGGAGAAGCGTTAACCCGAGAAAGCCTATTGTCACCTGCCTCCAAAGACAAGAGAAATCTTTGAGGAAGAGCCGCGCACAGTGCTGTTTTTCCAGTTTGGAGGGGTCAACATAGAAATCTGACTGGTAGCGTCAAAAACTGAATGAAACATGTACCCCTCAAAAAACAAGAAGAAATGGTGTATTGCAGAGACTTCATTCCCCCTCACTTAAGAGGAAAGGCTATAGGTCAGACTGGGAAGTCATAGCAATCTGTGTGTATTCACAGACTGAGCTGAATCCCTCATAAATAGTGGAATATCATCTGGGAGAAAGTCCGTTATGAGAACAGTCTTGGAAGCTAGCTAGAATATGGCAAATCTACAGAGCAGCTGAGATAACAAGAACACACGCAGGAGAGTTAAGGGCAGAAGGAAATGGGTGTACAGTGTGTGTCATAAATTACAAAAGGAGAGTAAGCAGGGTGTGCATGGGAGACTGAATGCTGTGAGCAAAGGTCAGGACCAAACACTGAAATGAAAAGGTACATGTGTGATGCAGCAGAAGCTGTAACCTAACTCGTTTGTAGGAAAATTCACAAGGAGATGGGAAAGGAAATATTTTTATTTATTTTTTGTCTTCCCTGCCAAATACTGCGGGTCATTAGCTGGGACAAGCTGTTGGTAACAGAGCAGGCTCTCCAGAGACCAAGTTCTTACATCCCATCTCTGAGGCTTAAAGTTGAGGCATCTCAGAGGGTCACATCATCTACAGAGACCAGCATTCCCCATAGGACTGGCCTGAGATGCCTGGCTGCAGTGCCAGAGGCAAGCTGGGATTGTTTCTCATCACAGAACTGAAAGCAGCAGGATTTAAGGGAAATAAGAAGGCAAAGGCTGGCCTGTTTGATTCAGATAGTCCCTTCTAGCATAAAGGGAGTTGCTATAGACAATTCCAGCTTATGGCATGAGCTCTCCTCTGAGCACTTCTAGAGAGGCATTTAAATCCCTGCTCTACACGCAGGCTGCAAAAGACATGGATCAGACCCAGGGATGTCTGTCCTGTTTCAGTATTCTAAGTGCAGGTTCCTCCCCCAGTGCTCAGGGGAAGGGCTGCGCAGTGGCAGAGCCATCATTTACAGATGATGATGTGGGCTTCAGTCTTTATTTTTGCTGTTCAAATCCTCTGTGTCCTGTGACTTTGTTCCTCATTCATGAACAGTGAAAAATATCACTTCCTTGTTCTGAAGAAGAGAATAGCTTGAGATATGATGCTGCATCTGTAGATGCCATGGAATACTGCAGCTGTGAAATACGGCTTTGTTCTTGCATAAAACATATGCATGCAATATTACTTGCACAAGGAGAATGAACCTGAAGCATGAGCTCAACTGCTGAATTTCAAGGAAAGAAATCTGCATGACATCCTGAAGTCCTGTATGATTCCATCCCACTCCCCATCCCCACCATGCTGCTTGACATGTTTAAAATCTCCAGAGATCCTCCTTTAAGATACGAGTGTTTCCCATTGTGCTAGCTTTTATTAGATTTTGGGTGCCATTCAGTTAACCCCCCCTCAGCCACTTGAATTCTTGAAATGCTGGGATCATATTTCACCTGATCTGGCACTGAACCATGTTCGCTATCTCACCCCAAAATTAATTAAACCATAAATTTTCAGAATAAACATGCAGCATCTACTATCAGTGAAACAGTCTGGGCTTTGTTGAGCAAGCTGCTATGAGAACAAAGCTACCTCTTTCTCTTTCTTCCCACCCTGTACCTCTCTTCTCTTGATGTGTATCAGCAAATACAGTAAATACAGTACCTCCCTCCCTGTTACAAAGAGAGATTTTTATTCTGCTGTTGTCACCATTTTATAGACTTAGAAGAAACTGTAACAGCTCACATGGTGAGGTCTTACAGGAGGGCATTATCTCCAGGGAAGTAACTACTGAGATGAAGAGGAACTGTTTTCCAGTATTAATACAACTGGGTATTTGCAACTTTGGCTCTGACAATACTTAAAGCTTGGAAGATATCAACAAAATGTTCCAAAACTGTCTTTAATTAAATTACTGGAGAGAAAATAACTAAAACAAGGATATCCATTCTCTATTCAGGACCCGTAGGTAGTCTGCAGGCTGATGAATCCATCTCAAACCCAAAGGAAGACTTACATCCCCTGAAACTTGCTTATTTTTTCCTTTTAACTTGCTTGTTCCAGTGAAAATGTGCTACCTCTCCCCACAGTTTACAGTCAAGAACTCCACCGCTTTACCTACGTGATTCAGAGACCTTTATCCTTATCCTCAGGTGTTCTACTCCCATCTGTGCCCATAAAGCAAACTGGACTGCTGCTTGGGTGGGAGACCTACAGAGCATTATGGTTGCTACAGGCGGTGTAACTAAAGGTGGCATTTTTATTCCTTGAAGCAACCATCAGCCAACACCCTTACCTGGTATTCAAGGTTGTGGGTTGATAGATATAAATCTGAGCTCCTGACCAGCTCTGGTCTTTGGAAATTCTCTAGTATGTCTGATTGTGGCTCTGGTGCAAATGCCAGTGTTATGGCTGTGTTCCAGCTCTGCTAATTTGCACTCTTCCAACTTACACTCTCCTGTGCTTTGATAGGATGCTGTACGCTTCTTCAGCTCTTAAACATCTGTCTAGTGCAGATAAATGTTGTTTCTCCCTAGCCAAAATGAAATAAGTCATACATTTATTGTAGGGTGCTCTTCATGAATGGTGCCACAGAAAGGTGAATGTGGTTTTTGTTCTTGCTGGGGCATCACATCTTTCATCCTGGGTGAAATCTGAACTCCTGTGCTACAGGATCTTGACTGCAGACTGAGATCCAGAGGATGCAGAGCCCCCGTTAAATGCTTGCTGCTGCCAGGATGTTCCAGTTGGCCAAAAGGCTCAAGCACAGAGCCAGATGTTGAGATCAAATTGTCATCTGATGAGGTACATTATTGTTATCATCTGCTGGCTTGGTTCTGCTCAGTCCTGGGAGGTTTGCATGCAGCCTCCCAGCTCTGCTGGCAAACTGGGAATGGGATGTTTTTGTGAAAATGACAAGACAATAACTAGCTCTTCTCTAGAATTTCTGTTTCTGCTCTTGAGTTGGGATCTAGAAAATAATACCACAGGGGAGGGAATAGAGAAGCATTTTTACACCAGTTTGTCCTTGAACTTTTAGGATTTCATGCCATGTCTGAGTTTTCATTGAGAGATCCTACAGGCTGTTGTCTACTGTCTATTTTTCACCTGTTGCCATGGACAGACTGGTGAATCGCTGTGCACTGCAAAACTAGAGAGCAGACCCTTGGTTCCTACGGCATTAATCAGCCTAGTTTAGACAAGAGCATTTCCCTTCAGTCTCTCCCTCCCTGCAGTGTCTCCTGCCAGGATGTTCCGCTGCCTGCTGGAATTAATGTGGCTGAAATATCCCTCAGGATTCTCCTTGAGGTCAGGAACTCAGCCTCTGGATCCTCTTCAGTTCTCCTTTCTAGCCCTGAAATTTGTTGTTGCCAAGTGAATTTTGCTTCCCCATCCCATTCTTCATATTTTCCAAGGTCACTTCTCACTGGCAAAGAGAGATTTGGAGAAAAGACACAGAGGGGGAAGTCCAGGCCTGGATTGCCTTTTTACCTCTATAATTTCAGACCCACTTCTCTCATCCCTGAGATGTTTAATTGGTGCTCTGTGATGTGCTACAGTGCAAGCTGTTGGCACTTCCCAGAGTGTTGAGTCATCCTAAAGTTACTGGGAATTTACTTGCCTTCCACAAGGAATATCTTTTTTTGCATTTGTTGCTGAAAGACCAAGGAACACTTACTTTCAGCTTTCTTTTTTTTGTTTCCTCTGTTTGTTTAGCTGAAGATACCTTACCTGTTCCTCCATTCTGTCCTTTTCTCATCCCAAACTCAGAATTGTCTTCCAAGGACACCCATCATAGAACAAACTGTGCTGCGTTTCCCTCTTTTTGCTCCCAGTCACTTCACCTGAGCAAGCCTATACATCTCACAACTGTTCTCAGGAATGGCACTGAGAGCATCTTTGGACTTAAGTTTCTCTTACATCCACTCCAAATCTTGAAGATCTGGAACTAGCTGGCAAGCTAGATGGAAGAGTTTTCTTTCATTCTCATTCATGGTGCTTTTTATTGCTTCCTTCCTTCTCTCATCATATTGTGCCCAGTGAACTTTTAGAGCAGGTCAGCGTCTTGTTTGTCAGAAAAGCATTTGGTTCACTGACAATTTCCAGATTTGTGCAGCTAATCATATTTGCCTATCCTGAAGCATTCATAGGGGTCTACACATCCCTTTTGCTATACATTCTGGATTGTTCGACCCGGACAGAAAATATGAGACATACGGAACATCTGGTCCTTATGAATCCACCCTGCAGTCTTTCTACTTGCAGACCTCAATCTTCTCCATGTGTCCAGCAGAGCAGAAGGGTCTCAGGCTCCAGCAAAAACTCATGTAGGAAAAAGTTAAATGTGAAACCCTCCCAGCAAGCCAGTCTCCTGCTGAGATATGAGGGCTGCTCTAAAAGCAATGTCTCCTATTTTATTATTTTGGTCCACGACATCAGAGATGGATATTGGTGGTATGGAAGTAGAGGTTGAACCTTCCCACCAATACTCCATTACATGCTGTTGCTGTACAACAGATGTCAGTGGAGGGGCAGTTTGACAAAATGGTGTCTGACATGGAAGTGCAAATGAAGCAAAGGTGTGTCACTGAATTTCTCCACTAACATTCACTGACACTTGCTGAACACTTACAGAGACCAAACAATGGATGTGAGCACAGAGAGGTGGTGGGTGGTTCGTTTCAGCAGTGGCAACAGTGACGTGAAAGACAAGCCACATTGTGACACATTGGACAGCCATGCAGATTTTTATGAGTGCAGCATGCAGGCTCTTTTTCACTGCTGGTGAAAATGCATAGCTAATGGTGGTGAGAATGTCGAAAAATAGAATTTTGCAGCTGAGACTTTCTCTATCAAATAGTGTTCTTGTGCTCTTTGTTTCTGTTGTAGTTTTCATATAAACAAATAGAAGGCATTACTTTCAGAGCAACCTATGTACATGCAATCAATTTGATGAGGTGAGTGGATCTATCCTGCAAGATGCTGTGGTTCAGACATGGTTCTTTTCATGTGGCTAACATTATGTGTCTGAACTCTCATCTTAGAGGCTTCAGTCCAGCTTTTGGCTAGGAGCATCTCTTTGGGACCGCTTCTCCCATCCTCTCCCTCCCAGTGTTGCTTTTTCTTCTCTCATTCATGTAATCATGCGTCACCTCTTTCCCAGACTCTTTCCACAGAGCTATGTACCTTTCAGCTGATGTCGCCTTACTATGACTTTTCTGCCCTCTGATTGCTGGAATGCCTGGCCATTCACAGGACTGGCACTGTGTAACTTGGTGGGTTGTTCTTAGCTGGGTAGGATGAACAGCTGATCTTCACACTGTGTCTTTGAGCAAGAAATTAAAGTGTTACTATATCTTGCATTTCCTTAGCGATGTAGGGAAAATGATAGCGTTTCTCTGCTGATTCATCTGCTTTTACAGTTTTGGGTGTTATGTTTATTTTCCCAAAGCGTTTTTTTTTCTTTCCCAGACTCTCCCAGGTCCCAAGGTCGGAGCTGATGTCTGCACTCCAAGTGCATCCTGTTTGTCATAGAATCATTTAATTGCCATTTAGGAGAACTTATGCAACTGACCTTTAACATGGCAGAGTCTCCCTGCTGTACTTAATTCCTTATGCTGACATACGAAAAGAAAGAAAAAAAGCCTTCCCTTTTGGCTAGTAAGAAAGTCTTCCCACAGGGAAGAAGAAAAAGGCAGGTGGGGTGAGGAAGCTATGAGCTCAGTGTGATCAGTGGTTACAGAAAGGGCTTGGATTGGGTGTTGCTTGCTTCTAGGGCAAACTGCACTTCTAGTTGTTCTGTAGTGGGGGGAGGAAATTTTTTAAAAGGGGGAAGTTAATGATATTATGGACAAATTGATTTTATTCCTAAATCACTGCATCTAATCTCAAAAATCTGTCAAAAAAGATATGGGAGGATAAGTAGAGGAGAGGGAGGGCTGGGTTGCTCTTGTCTGTTGTTTTGTGTTCCCTTCAATGCATGATTTTGATGAACAGTCACCTGACAATACCTGGTAATGTCCAGCAGTGAATTGGCTAGTTTGCCAATCCAGACCCAGAGTTAAAGGAAGTTGCAATCCTTTCCTAACTGGATGGCCAGATTTCAGAACTAGAGAATAACTGGTAGGGAATAACAGGCACGATTCATCACACTTTCGAAATAATCAGTGGATTAGATGATACGAGTCCTGACTACCTGACATTCATGCTCTTCCTTGTGAGCTGATGGTGAAACTCATCTCATAAATAGCATCTCACAAATAGCAGGCTGGCCCTGAGGAAAGTAGCAGTGTACAGTATCTCTCACTGAATCAATTCACAGGCCAAGATTTTCAGCAGTGACCCAACAATACTCCTTCAGACTGCTCCTTCTGTGTGTCCCACACACAGAAGCTGCTGAAATCTTTGCCCTGAGGTCTTTGTGGCTTCACTTCTGTTCTCCAAAGTTTTGAGATACCGACTGCAAATCAGAGCCAGAGCTAATGGGTGTGGTGTAAACAGGGGTAAATGGAGTTCAGCTATGTTCCACGTGTATCAAATGCAAGGAGACAGCTCATGAGGCAGAAAAAAGTAGCACCTTTCCTTCCTTCCACACGTCTACTGGATGATATGAAGTGCAACTCAATGATACCCTTGCTATGTCTTGGATTCCATAAGAACCCAAGTTACCTTTCCCTAGAGCTTGCCTCCTGCTTAGGCACCTTCTATTTGCAACAGAGTCCTTTATTTAGGTAAGGAAGTGTAAGGTTTTGGGGGAAAGAAGTACAGCCCTCACTGATGGGGAAAAAAAAAAGAAAAAGAAAAAAAAAAAGATTTTCTCCTGAAATTATTCAAGACAGAGGTATACACACAGATATTTATTTCATTTATGATGTGGCTTCTTATCCCCTGAGAGCAGGACTACGTGGTCCATTTATCATCTGTCACAAACAAACAATGTGTATTTTTGGCTTCTCCTTTCAGGGAAGATAAAAATAGTTTTGAGTTAGCATGACATGCCTTAGGTGGGGACTCTTTTATGGTTTTTTGTTTGTTTAGACAATTGGGTCACAGGAAAGCACTCCTGTGAGAACCACTCTCATTCCCGGAGATCCAGGGAGGTGAAGGGGGAGGGATAGACTCGAGATTAATGCTAAAATAAAACATCCTGTACAAAAAAACCTCCAACTTTGTCTATTTAACACTAACTTTGAGGTAATTTAGAAGGATGGTGGAAAAGTTCAGCCTTAACTCTGCCCCTTCTCATCTTGTGTCTATACCTCAAAATACGTCATCTGTAGAGCCTGACTTTGTCCTTCTCAGATAACAGAGCATGTATCAGTCTGGTGAATCCCATGCTTGTTACAGCCAGGATTTATATTGTGATTCCCCCTTCTGCATTTGTTTACTTTCCATATGGTCAACAGTTTACAACTGTTAGTTCATTTTTAAGATTTTATTTATTTTTACTTTTTCCAAATTTCAACTTATTTGGTTCTCAGAAACTTTTTGATAAAATCTCCTCCAATCTGTAGTTTAACTACATGTAATGTGTTTCCATGCGTAGTTTGTAGTTTCTGAACTGGCAGCTTTAGACCGATGTGGTTGAGAGAATTTCATTACAGCAAACTCATCAGCCATTTTGTAATTGCTACCTCCCCTAATTATATGTGATTTAATTAGGAATCAATTCACATATTGAAAAAAATTCCTCTTCTATTGTCTTTTGAAGCTGATGGTGGGATCTCAATGTATGTGGCAGCAACCTCAAATAATTAGCCAGGTGCCAAATGGAGACTGTTAAACCTCTGTGACCCTAAACATTTGACTGGATGACCAGAAAGGATATTTTGGAAGTGATTTTTGTCTTGACATGTTGCAAAAATGGCTCCTAAAAATCACTGTGGAAGCAAACGTGTTTGGGTTTAAGCAATATTCCACAATAACTTGCCCAGAGCAAGCCTGTGGATTCACTCAACAGCTTTTTCACTATTCAATGGTACAGTCAAGACAGCATCATGCAAATCAATCCCTCTACCCACTTCACCTACTTACAGTGTTAATGGACCAGAGACATGATCCAGTTAGCAACTCTGATTGCAGCAGCACATGTGAAATTTTATGGTCTTGTATTGTTCTTCTGCTTTGGAAAAACGCCAGTGAGGAAATGCCTCTCCTCACTTCCCCATCCTTTCAAACACATAATGCAAGAGATTGGAGTCAGTGTCTATTCAGTTTATGGACAGCCATCACATCTACCCCAGAAGCACACGGAGGCCCTTCCTGGTATCAGAACTAAGCTTAGAATAATTCTTGCCCTTCCACCTTCCAGGTCATGGGCATGGGACAAATAGCTCTGCCAACATTCTTCTCTCCCAGCTGTTCAAGGTTATTCATCCCAACGCCTTTCCTCTCCGCCTCCTCAGCCATGTTCTGTTGCCACACATCTGGCTTTGAGCATGGAACCACTTCTTGGATCTGATTCCTAGCAGCTGTCTGCTGCCAGTGCTTTCCCACAGAGGATAGGGATGGGATCCAACAAGCAAGCGGAAATGGAGGACAAGCTGGGAAAGTCCACAGCAGGTGGAGGTTAAGACAGAACCAAATCTCCACAGGTGCAATGTTCTTTTCCCTCCCCTCCATTCAGCTCCATGGGTGTCTGCTTTTACTGAATGTCTCTCCCATCTACTTTTTTATATCTGAAATTGTAGACTGCCTTCCCTGCATGCTTTACCAGTGAATGGGCTTTTTTCTGGATGCAGACTTCTACATCAGTTTGCATTACCAACGTGGATCACCAGGAGCATATCTTGATGGACACCGTCAAAAAGAAACATATGATATATATACTCATATAATTAGGACAGAGACATTTCTTCCACTTTCCTAGTGGCAGCTATCAACTAGATTCAACCGTATAATTTAATCTATGCAGCCACCCCTCTTTGTCAGAGCAGGAATACTTCAAGGGTAATGAAGTGCCAAAAGCAGTGAGTGAACACTGAAGAAGGGATGACATGGGGGCTGGAAATGTACTACCTGTCTCTTGTAATATAAACAGAATGCCCCATTGAGTCTCCAGGGCTGTCAGATGAAACATCAGTGTATTAAGAAATTGGAATTGTTGTCAAATTCTTCTTATGCCCAAGGTTTGTCTTGGTGATGGAGCAAGACTGGGAAGCAAAAGAAAATTAGGCTCTACCAAAGCCCATCTGAAGCACTGGAAGCCTATCTGTTGCCTTCCATAGCTTTAGATCTGGAGATTCTCTCTGCCCTTTTGTGGGTTTGGCCTAATGATAAATTCCAGAGCCAGAGAATTCTAAGCAGAGACAGATTAGCATCTTGTTTTCAGAAGCCTTAAACTGGGATATATGGATCTGTTTATTTTGCAGATGCCAATAGCTAACACATCCATTGTGTTCAACATACACAGTGCTCTGAAGCTGCTGCTAAAAGAGGACAGATATTTTAGCTGGCTTATTATCAGCCTGCATGCACTGGAGATGGATCCCTGGCTTTTAGTTCACCCTTGCTCTCAGTTTTATTTCAGCACATTGTCCTATTAATGATCAGCACTCTTTGAGCTGCATTTTATTAAGTTGCCTGGAGGCCCTCTGGCATCAGCAATGTAAATATACTTGTGGTGATATTATTATTATTAGATTCATGCTAATAAAAGGATAACAACCCAGCAAAAGGCCTTTAATCAGTCTGTGCTGTGTAGGCAAAACGAAGTTTTTTTAATTGGGATTTTTTTCCTCCAGCCACGTAGGGTCCTCTCCCTCTGAGTGAAGAAGAAAGAAAAGACCATCAGCTGAGTTATTAATTTGCAAGTTTTTGTATTTTTTGATGATTTTGTTCTCCTTTTCCCTGCTACATAACTGGTTTGGAATTTCCTCTCCCTTACTTAGAATTTCACAGAATGAACCACTATCATCCAGTAATAAACTTCTGCTGCATCAGTAACTAACATTCATATCCACTAAAGACTTGGTTAGTGCAAGCTGAAGGAGATGGTCTGATGGATCAAAGTAGGAACCCAATATCATGTTGAAAACACATGTAGGTAATGACAAAGGAAATTCCCCAGGGTAATTACTGAATCTATTCAGTGCTTTGTTTGTCTGGAAAAACATAGCAAATGCTTCCCCACTTCATCAGGGTATTCCACTAAAAACTAGGAAACCAAACACTCCAAGGAGGGCTGTGACACACTGAACTCCTTCATAGACTAGACTGGATTCTCTTCCTGTTTCCTGCTTGCTTGTCTTTGTGTAGGTGGATTTGAGTGTACCTATTTCCTCCACAAAAGAACCTCACCTGTGTAGTTCTGAAACACAGCCATAAAGAAAAACTTTGGTACCCACAGCATACAGAGGGACAGCTGTGTCCCTCTTTTCAGTCATCACACTTAGCCTTCAGCTCCTTTCCTGGGACAGTCACAGCATCCTCCAGGGCTTGTGATTACCTACTTCCTTTAGGTGTCTTTCACACCTCACCTTTGCTGTGGCTCTGCTCAGGACCACTGCTCCATACTGTCAGCAAAGATGTCTACCTTTCCTCTTATTTTGCTTTGCAAAGCACGTTTTTGGCTGTTCCTGGGCTTCTCACATCTTCAGGCACATCTTCAGACACACATACATTATAAATCTAGCACCTTGATTAGTTTGTTTTCTTCTCATACCATCTTATTTTTTTCTTCTTCCTTTCCTTCCTTCCTTCCTACCTTCCATCCATCCATCCATCCATCCATCCATCCATCCATCCATCCATCCATCTATCCATCAGTTCAAGCCTTCATCTCAGAAGTTAAAGCATTTGTACAGGATTTTGCTATAAAACACAGTGTAGCCTACAGGATGGTGTGTTTACAAGGGTGTGAATGCAGCACAACATATAACTTCAGATGCTCCATGTCTCAGATCATGTCTGAGAGCCCTTTTGAAGGACATGTTCAAGGGCATGTTGACTGTGTTTAAACTAAGGTGTAGGAGAGATCCTGAGGTCAAATATGCAGTTTGTCCACATTACTTGTCTGCGGGAGGGCCTTGGAGATATCATAGTGCAATCTATCTGATATTCCCAGTATGACAGTGTGAACACTCTCAATTTATCCTCTGCAGAAAATTTGAGGTACAACCAAATGATCTGATAAGAAACCAGCCAGCAATAAAATTCTCTCAGAAGACACCTAGTTATTGCTCCCTAGAACCTCAGGGGAATCAAATTCTGATTGTGCAGCAAATCAAATCCCTACCTGGATCTGATCAACAGTCATTCCTCTCCCAAGGTCAGATTGTGCTGACTCTCATGCACTCCGAGAGGCTGTGAGCCCTGGAAAACTGCATTACAATCCGCATGTACCAAACCACAAAATTAGAGCAGGCGTGCAGGAGCTGGAATAGCTGAATGGATCTTAAGTCTGGTCTCCTTGGAAAGAAGTTTTGTTGGGAACTGCAAAGTGTAGCTAGCAATATATCAAACCCAACTGCAGAAAGTACAGCTCCTGGGGAAAGGCATAAGGAACATAATCAGAGTGCTGAAGAGAACAAAATGATTATTTAATTTCCACTCTTTGGAAATCCTTTATCATGTAACCATGTGAAAGAAAAAAAAAAGTTCTAAAAGAGGAGAAAGGAGCTTGCAAGACTGCTATGTATTATTTGATTTATTTTATATTGGTAGCATGTGATGCATACTATTGAACTGGGAGATGAGAGACTTTCTGAAGTGAATGCTAGTGAAAAGAAGTGTCTGGTTGAACAATTTGTACATGTATTGAAGAAAAAAAGAAGTTTCCCATTCATTCTCACTCCATCAGCCTCCATCTTCATCTTTTTATGACCCAGCAGTTTTCTAAGCCACTCTTCAGTACCTTCTCTCTCTCTCTTTCAGAAAGCCATAGGTATTCTACAGTTACTACTTGAAACTGAGTTTTTAAAAAGTACATTTTTTGAGAGTTTTATTCCTATTCCCTAAGGAGATTTATGTATTCTACAGCCAGGGAAAAAAAAAACAAAAAAAGCCAACAAAAAAAACCTGATCTAATTGTTCTGCTTTTATGGTCCAGAAATCCTCACTCAGTAATTCCCACCTTTATGCTTGTAATTTTGTGGTTGAACCAGTGTGCAAATTCTAAGACAACTCCCTGCCTTGATTTCACCAACTGTTTAGTCAATCTCTTGCAGCAGTTAATTATCCTCACACTGAAAGTCAGAGACTTGCAGCTAGTTCTAGTTCACCTTCTGCCATCACCTTGCAACCTCCAGATCTCCTGTCTTTGCTGACTAGCTCAGAAAGCTTTCCTCTACAAAACATATTCTCCTACTTTGTATTTTAAAATTGCTGAAGGATCTAGAGCTCACTAGGCATGTCCCAAAGACACGAGGCTGTGCCCTGTATAATGTTTCTGCAACCTGGAGGGACAGAGAAAAGAAAGACTTGGCTGAGAAAGGCTTGAGGCAGGTCAGTTCACTGAAAATGTATATATGCATATATCTCCTTTTATCCTGAACAACACATCTGTTAGCTGTCATCCATAAATCAGCAGGTTGGTTTTCAGACCTGGAAGAAAATGGAAGGAAATGATAACTGTGTGCAGGCTTACTGTATGTAGGTGATGTTGGATCCAGTTAGATGGGAGTCATTGGTGTAACTCAGATCACAGGACAAGATGAGCAAAAGACCAAGGGATATTACATATGAGGCAAGATATGCATTGCAAAGCTACTCGGTGTCCCTGCAATGGCCATGTGCATGGCAATCAGCTAGTCTGCTCCAGGCAGGGAAATGAGGAAGCGATCATTGCAGAGCAGGAATGCTCCTGAGTGCCAGGCCGTGTCCTGCTGTGAGGAGGCACAGCTTCACACCCACATGGGAAGGGACCAGAGCTGCTCAGAGGAAGCTCACAATACTGATTTCTCCCCTGCCCACTCCAGTCCTTCCTGGACTGGGGCCACACCACCTTCTTGCGGTGGTGGACCTTCATTTGTTTTGACTCCAGCCTGTTGTTGCTACCATTACCTGAAGCCTTAATGACCTTTTTCTACTGAACTCTCGAAGTTTCCCAATGAAACTGGACAGCAGGTAAACAGGAGGAAGAAAGCTTTAAGAGAGAGTCCTGCCAAAGCTCTGCTGGATCATCCAGTGAGTACTGGAGAACTTGGCAGGAGAAGAATCACAGGGTTGGATCAGGGCTGTTCATTTTTTGCTAACTATTCTTGACATTCTCTTCTCATACAGATGCACAGTTTTAAAAGGTTTTGCCAGAGGTTCCTTTACGTAGGTTCACAGCTCAATCTTTGAATCTTCCCTGACATTAAAAAAAAGTAAAACACCTTAATTGCTCTTGGAGAGGGCAGAGAAAAAAAATAATTATTTATATATGTAGATACAAAATCTGCAACCCAAACAATCTACAGGATCTGTGCAGTAGGGGAGGAGAAATCAAACAAATTGCAGAATTGAGCAAATGCTTGGATGTCATTTGGCCAGACATTTCTACCTCTAAGGTCACCCATGTGTTTTGACTGAATAATAAAATGCTGCATGTCTTGTCCCAAAACTTAGGAGAACTGTGAAACAGCAGGGTTGGAGGAATAAGGGAAAAGGGGGGCTGTGGGAGAGCAACTCAGTCCTTATTGCTCTAAACCCCATGGAGCCTGATCACACAAATATTTGCAGATCCTGGCAGTAGTATGTGTAGTGCAGAGTATGTGATCATCTGAAGACCTATCCCACGTTTATTTTTCTTTTTGAGTTGCTGGATGCTGCAGCCTGTTCTCCCAGCCCCTGCAGGGGAGAGGAACAAGAAGCCAGAATCACGAGTGTTGAACACTATGTCCTCAGAATTCTGCTGCTGGTGTCTCAGCTTGGAAGAGGAGATGGTCCGGGGAAGGGATTGTAAGGGGAAAGCTTCCCACTGAGGACATTGTTCTTTCCCTGTGGGATTTGGAGAAACCACTCAGAAAGGGACAGAAATTCAGCTGCCATAACCTCGAAGAGAAATAATCAAATCCACTTTCTTCTAGAATAGTCTTTCCCTTAAAAAACAAGGCAATCCTCCTCTGAAAAAAAAAATTATAAATATTCTAATATTCTATGTGAGAGAAGCTGATACTGGGTCACTCTTGCGTGCCACGAACTCTCTGCCTCATAAAGACAGGCAGCAGTTCCTAAGCTATAAAACAGAGACATTCATCTTCTCTTTGCCAGGATAAATATCCTGAATTCAGAGACTTTTTTTTTTAACTCTTTGGTCCTAGACTATCTCCTAAAGGATGGAAATTTGAAATGCAGTGTATACTTTGCTTCTCTAATCAAGAGGGAAAACCTGCTCTAATAAACCGGGACTGTCTAATCCAAGCTAAAAACCGAATACAAAGCGTCTGTGAAGCCAAGTACTACTGTGTGCTAACTTTAGATAGCAGCTAAAAGAAAACCTGTAGGGAGATCAGAGGTTAAACCCAGGCTGCAACATGGAGTAGTACTCCAATGGCTTTGTCCTTTCTGCAGATCTATCCTGCATCAGCTGCCCCCTATAACTGTCTTCAGTTCATACTTCCTACAAAAAAATAAAAGGGGGGGGGGAGGGGGGAATCTACTTGTCAATGTTGCTGTAGTACAGACAGTAAAAAGTGCATGTATTATCACAGAAGGCTTGCTGAAAAATTTGCTGGCTCTGCTCTGTTCCTCCAGTTCTGCACAACAGTTTTTAGTGTTGAAAAGGAGAAAACTATTTGCAAGGAAAAGAGAAAGAGATGGGTAGGAGGCTCAAGAGGTCACCAAGTCATCCCTGTTATCAGTGAAAGCGAGCCAAGACAGCAGAGGTAAGCAGTTTGCTTTTGTGGAAAAGAAGGCAGGGGTGCACGAGGACTCTTAATGCAACAGGGGCTTTCTGTATGAATGCAAACTCTATTATATGATTAGTTACATCTTATTTATATTTTGGCATATTTAATTTACATTTCTGCCTGAGATCACATGAATCATACAATCAAGGGTGGGAACTGCAGAGCAATTCTCCAAAAGACAATACATTTGTTTTCACCACCGATGTAATATAAACAGCAAAAGGATTTATGCTGAGGTCTGTGTCAGTACACACTGATGATGAGCACAGGCCAGATGCTGACTGGGAGATCTGCTGCTGTCCATGTGTGGGTCATTGCCTGAGGTATTATATCTCATCTGAGACTGAAATCTGAACTGATGGACTTGCATCAAGCTCCAGTGGAAGGCTTTGTAAGTGTGATCCAAATATCTTCAAGTCTGTAGAAAGGCCCCGAAGGGGAATGGGGTTAAACAGCAGGACAGTTTGTGTAGGTCCCGGGTATAATGAGAATGAAGAGTTTTGCTCAAGCGAAAAACCTTACTGCTGGTTTTGAATGCTAAAAATGCTTGTAAAAAGAGCTAGTACAGGATTGTGACCCTGAATCTGACCTCATTGTCCCTGGGAAACGCAGACAGAATAGGACAATGTCTTGAATTCTTTATGGTTCTTCACAAGATGGACACAATCTCACCTTGTCTGCAAGGAGAAGACATCTGAACTGAAAAGTTACTGCAAATTACTTTTTAGTGGTGTTTACTCTGACTGGAGAAATAGGGGTACTGACCAACTTTCTGTTGATGTTATGTAAATTGCCAGTGCTCAGCTATTGCCTGGGTAAAAATTATATTGCTAATCTCTGCAGTGTGCTTAAGGTTAGTACAAAAGCTTGGGGTGCTGGAAGTTCACAGTGAGCTCCAGAGGTTGGTGACATAACTGTAGTTGCAATCAACAGCAGTAAGCCAGAAAGTAGTGGAGGATTTGTAGGTGTGAATATTTGCTGTTGCTCTCAAAATGATCCTCAGAAGCAATAGAGGACCATGGAAACTAAAAAGAACATGAGTATCACTCCTTAGATTTGATCCTCTCCATCAGCTTTTCTTCAGGTATTCCAGAGAAAGTGATTTAAAATGACAAGTGCAAATCACAAAGCAGTGGGCTGTCTTAAGAGAGAGCACAGTTACATGAGTGGCAGAACTCCAAATCTGAGTTTTAGCATCAGCAACCATTTTCCCAGAAGGCAGTCAGCCTTGGTGGATAGTCTAAAGAAACCAAAATGTTTAGAAATAATAAAAACTTCAAAAATTTCTATTAAAAATTGTTTATCATTTTATGAAATTGCAAGGAGCCAGCTTGCCTGGGCACCGCTGGATAATTATCTGCTGTTAATAATTAATTGTTCATGTGATCAAAAAGGTGCAAGGGTTCTTGGGAAGCTGGGAATTCCTTTCCCTCATGCTCTTCCCTAGGCTGTCACCTCCCTAATCCCACTGGCTCCTTGGCCTGCTATGGAAACTGAGACTCATTCTGAACTACATCCAGTGAAACATCATCAGAATAAGATGCTAGGTTTGGAAGAGGAGCTGTCTTTTCCTGCACCCATGTAAACACCCAGTGCAACTAGAGGGTGCCCTTTAAGAACTCCTGCAAAATAATATTGTTGTTAATTTAAGCTACAGGCCACCACAGAGCACTCCCCTATCTTTCTCTCTCTACTTCTCTCTAGAGACTAGTTCATCCACCACATGCATTTTTTTTTTTTCACAGGCTGAACTTGCTTGCTAGAGGTCAAACACTGATGCTTTTATTTCTGCCTCAGCCCTTCTGACTGAAGAAAGAATAAATATTTGCTTAAAATTAAGCCCATTTTGGTCTGGAACTTCAGGCATAAAACAGTTTGGACGCTCTGCAAAAGAGAAAAGGATCCAGAATGCCTTGCCCTAAGCCCCCTCTGCGGCCACCCTCTCTCCCCCCCCCCACCCCCCAACTTCACCATGGGATTGAAAGAGACTCAAAATATTTTGCACAATATTTGAAAATAAATATTGCTCATCCTTGAGCCGATAGTTTGGATCCCAAATGGGCTCAGAATTTATAATGGAAAAAGTGATGCAAGCCTAGTGCTATGCAAGCCATGTGCTGTTACCATCCAGCAAGCAGCTCCCATCCAGTCTCCTTCTTGCATGAACGGTCATTTTCTTCTAAAATATTCCAAGGACCCAAGACACTGTGTTGATTAACCCCTTCCTGAAGGGCTTGGATCCTAGCAGTGGTCATCATTGTGCCAAGATGGGCTAGTCGGTAACAAATAATGTTTTATCATTCTTATTCTTCAGATGCTTTCTTCTTAGAAGGGGCTTGTCTTATTTATTTACTTTTTTTCCCAGTGCAAAGACATTTCTGCGAGATCCAGCAAAAGCTGGGAAAAAAGTCTGGAGAAGGGAAATGATGGTATACCATTATTAATTTGGAGGGGGCGAGAGACATAGAAAAGTCATTCATCACTCCCAGCCCTCTCTGAAGAGAGCTATCTTGGCTTGTCCACAGGCCTAATAATCTTAATCATTTTGAAAGGAAAAAATCCTGCAAGGAAAAGAATCAGGGAAGCTGGAGGTATTGAACAAGCTGATCTATAAAGATAATTCGTTCCATGTTTCTGCACTTTTGACTTACTCAATGGTTTGACTCATGAGAGCAAAATAATGCCAAGGTGTTATGGACTGGAAGTACAGCTCTCTGCAGATAGGGGCTTGGCTAGGGCTTGAGTGATTACCTAAGAGGAGCAGCTTGCACCTGAACACAAAGCTTCCCATGGAATCATGCTCCAACAATCAGCCCCATCTGAGATGCTCCCCCTCCCCACAGCCTCACCCCAGCTAGTAGAAATGAGACCTGGTGCATATATGTGAACCACAGTGAGATAGAGGAAACGTGGTAAGAAATGCCTCTTTGCAGTTCTTCTCTCTTGCTCCTCTCTGTGCCCACATAGCTAGTGGGTTCATCATGGCCAAGCTGAATGAGAAGACAGGAGAGGAAACAAAGAAAAGGAAAGGCAGCCCCAGTTTTAGGGAGAAGTGGCACCAGTGAAGCCCTGTCTCATGCACATGGCCATGACAATGTACCAATTATCCTCTATAAATAGCTGCCAGCAGATGTTCAGCCGGCAAGTGGCTGTGTCAGTTGAAGCCATTACAGCTTGCAGATGCTTGGCGAAGCCCTCCAGCCAGAGATTACCTCTCCCACAGCTCTACTGGCAATCAGCTCTGCTTGATGCAAAAGTCAGCTGTATTAGCTCATACCACCTGGATCAGCTGCTCCAGCAATACTGGCTGATTGAGCTGGGGCAGATAAGGGAGTGCTCACATAATTCTCGTGGCTGGTAGTGACCGAGGGCCAGACACCTTGCAGATTAGAGGGAGAGACCTGGAGGAGGGTCTCTGGCCTTGCTCTGACCTCTCCCATCACTCCATCCCCTCTTCCCCCACTCACCAGCAACCAAACTAAAGCAAAACAAAAACCCTTTAGTCCGTATGGCAATTCTTGAACAGAGGTTGCCCTTTTACTGTGACTCAGGCAGCACCTAACGCAGACCACCTGTACATTTATCCTGAAAAACTAAAAAAAAGGTGAGCAGACATTTTTGCAGGACAGCCGTCCGTAATTAACCTTTAGGCTGTGTATCACAGCTTGTCCAAAACACATAAAGCACCTTCAACTGCTTCCTTAGCGTACCCAAAAAGAGTAGTTTGGTCCTATTCCCCTTCTTCTTTTCTGTACTCAGTATTGCATTCACAGCCATATAAAGAAACAATGATGTGAACATATGGCTTTTCTCTTGCTATGCTGTCATGTATGTGGTAAGATACACACAGATGTGGGGAAACAAAAAAAAAGAAAAAAAAAAAAATAACACCAACAAATTGCAAACTGCCGGAGCACACAGATCCCTCCCTCTCCCAAAATGGAACAGACAAACTAGGAAAACTGCAAGCTGATAGGGATCTTCTGATTTCTTTCCTTCTCCTTCTTTCTTCTATTTCTTGGCCTCTTGAAGCCTCAAGCAAAGTTGGTATCATTTGCCTGCTGGCTGGACTCAGATAATGGTGATACTTCCACAGAATCACAGAATCACAGAATCACCCGGGTTGGAAGGGACCTCAAGGATCATGTAGTTCCAACCCCCCCTGCCTAGCAGGGCCACCAAACACACACATTCAGATCAGGTTGCCCAGGACCCTGTCCAACCTGGCCTTAAACACATCCAAGGACGGGGCATCCACAACCTCCCTGGGCAGCCCGTTCCAGGGCCTAACCACTCTCCTTGTATAGAACTTCCCCCTAACATCCAACCTAAATCTTCCCTCCTTCAACTTCGATCCATTTCCCCTAGTCCTGCTGTTGTCAGCCCTTTTGAAGAGTTTACTCCCCTCCTGGGTGTAGGTTCCCTTCAGGTATTGATAGGCTGCAATGAGGTCACCCCGCAGCCTTCTCTTCTCCAGGCTGAACAAGCCCAACTCCCTCAGCCTGTCCTCACAGGGGAGGTGCTCCAGCCCCCTGATCATCTTAGTCGCCCTCCTCTGGACCCTTTCCAAAATCTCAATGTCTTTCTTGTACTGAGGGCTCCACACCTGGACACAGTACTCCAGATGGGGCCTCACAAGAGCCGAGTAGAGAGGGACGATCACCTCCCTGTCCCTGCTGACCACCCCTCTCCTGATGGAGCCCAGGATCCCATTTGCCTTTCGAGCTGCCACAGCGCACTGCTGGCTCATGTTCAGTCTCTCGTCCATCAGGACCCCCAGGTCCTTCTCTGCCGAGCTGCTCTCAAGGACCACTCCTCCCAGCCTGTACGGGTGCCTGGGGTTCTTCCGGCCCAAATGCAAAACCTTGCACTTTGCCGTGTTGAACCTCATTAGGTTCACCCGAGCCCAGCCCTCCAGCCTGTCGAGGTCCCTCTGAATGGCATCCCTTCCTTCCACCGTATCAACCGCACCACTCAGCTTGGTGTCGTCAGCAAACTTGCTGAGGGTGCACTCAATTCCCTCATCGATGTCATTAATAAAGATGTTAAAGAGCACCGGTCCCAAGACAGACCCTTGGGGGACACCACTTGTTACCGGCCTCCACCTGGACATAGAGCCATTGACCACCACAAATATGATAAAAATAATCCTTCCGCAGGAAGGATCCCAGCCTCAGCAAACCCATTTTTGCTTTTGTTAAGCCTGGAATCCAAATTTAATTAACAGAAAAAATACAATAAAAATAAACCTTGAGATAATTGAACTCTAGGTCATAAAAGCAGAGAAGTGATTGATGGCTGAGAGGAAAAGGGAGGTGAGTGGTGCGATATGCTTCCTCCTGGTTCATCCACTCACCTAGAGGGGATGGATTTGCAAAAAGTCAAATATGATATCAATATGGATGCTGGGTCCAAAGCGAAATATAAACTTGCACACACAAAAGAGAGAGATCCTATCTCTCCTGATAAGTTCCCTGGGAGAGAACTCAGGAGCGTTAGCCAAGCCTCACAGAGCAGTGAGCTCCTGATGCACATCGAAGAGGCGTGAGTGTATTGCCTTGCCCAGCACTAAGTTTGCAAGCTGTAGCTCTTCTGTGAGATATTAGCTGTTACTCCAGTGCCTTGGGGAAGCCTTAAGTGGCTCAAGTTGCCCTTGAAGATGGATATATGTGTAGAACAATTGTTCCATAGAACAGCATTTTGTCAAGGTATGCGACAGTGGAAGAACTTCAGTACTATGAGAGCTGGGAAGGAAATTGCTTTTAATAGATCCACGAGCCATGGTCCTGCTGTTTAGCACACCCTGAGTCCCATGGCTTCTTTCCTGCTTTGGGATTTGGAGTAACCAGTGTCTCAGTCATGGGTCTTCCTGACACAAAGAGCAATGGAACAGGACAAGCAATCAGCAAGAGAGCACTTTTCCCCCAGTGCTCCTAGCAAGGAACTGCATCTTTCATCCTATTTGAACGTAATCCTTTCTCCTCCCCTTGGAGGAGAAAAAGTGTCCAAGCTGTTTACATGTATCAGAGCAACCCAACAGTAGAGCTGCTCCTGCAAGAGTTCCCCAACCTGTTTCCAATCTGATTGACCCAAGTTTGCAAAAATGTCATTATTCAAGTAGTTAACAAATCCAGCTTGTGGTTGAAAGGGGCAAGGGAGCAGGCAATAGGAGAAGTTGTGTTGGCAGGAGAGGTGTGACAAGTCCGGAGGGAAGTGATTTCTCTCACAGCTGCTGGCAGAAGCCACATCTGTCTGCACTGTTAATCTCTATAGAGATTGTGAGTGGGGTGCTGTGGGGAGGAGGTGGCTCACTCCTCTGAAAGCCAGCAGATGGTCTTGTGCAGCTTCTGGCCTCACACAAGCCATAGTTTTTAGCCTGGCATGGTCCCAGTGAGGGAAGGGAAAGGAGGAGAATTAGTTTAAGAAATGCTGGACCTTCACTAGGAGGATCTGAAAGCCTATGTCCAGATATGCAAAGCTTCAAAGCCACAGAAAAGTCCAAATAATGGTCAGTTATACAATGACACAAGCCATCAGGGCAGTCATTAGCATTTCTTGTAACTGGTAGATCCTTACAGTACAAGATCTTCAGGAATTTGCCTCCTATCGCCTTCTTTGCCTCTAAGCAAGAGAGGAGACTGAAGTACTGAACGTGTACTATTTTCTTGGTATACAACTGTGGGGCTTTTTTTGCATATAGTGAATTGATTACCTGGAGCTGAAGAAAGATTTCTTGGACTCCATGTCACTGCATGTCTCAAAGCCTCTGCCTCTACCTAGTTCGAGCACAGAATAAACCCATCAGTGACCATTCAGTGCTATGCCCAAGCCGTCTCCATTCCAAAGGAAAAAAGGGGTTTTACCTTCAGGCACATGAATTCAGACATGTGGCTCCCAGGCCCCTTGGACTGTCTGTTTGTCTGTGAACTCACTACCTTAATTAGGACTTGTTCAGCCTTTCTGTTGCTGGGTGGAGAAGTGCCATGAGCTGACTCGTTTCTGGGGTCTGAATTTTTCCCCTCTTTCTTTCCAGCAAAACTGTAGCAATTCCTGTTTCATGTTGTTCCACAGGGCTTCCCTTTGTAAAGAAAACTCATCAGCCTTGCTAATATAACCACTCAGCAATGCCATGTCAAAATGTGAGTAAATGAATAACCACAATCTTTTCAACACATCTTTATGTGCAAACAGATGTTTAGAAAGAATCCAGTGTGCTGCAGGAAGAAGCGTCAGCAAGTGATAAGGTCTAAGCAGTTGGGATCTGGAGCCTTATGCTGTGGGTATGGCCACTGCTGCCAATGGGGTCAAATGGAGAGAAACACACTTCCTGGAATATGAAGTTCTGAACTGTCAGCATCATTAATTCTTAGATCCTGACCAGTTTCTAATTCACTGCCACCTCACCATTCCCCCTACAGTAGTGATTTCTCTTTTAGTTTGTGGATTCTTTTATATTTCCAGCAAATGCTTTGACTCTGTTACAAATGTCACTCGAAAAAGGATTTGCTTGTTTGTTTGTTTGTGGCAGGGATGAATTATGTTACTGTATTCATCATTCATATACCTCTTAAGAGTAATCCATTGAACCAGATGGAAAATCACAGACCTTTACTTGCAGCACTGCACTCCAGAGCTTCTGCATAGCCTTAGTGTTTGTTGTAAAACAGCCACCATGAGCCACTCCAGAGGAAGGAATGGTGTGCTTCTGTAAGTGACATTATGCATTTTGGGTATGAATGACTCAAGTTAGAAGCACCATAGAGAGAAAGAGGAAATGAACTGTTGACTAATTCATCTAATTTAGCTATTTTTGTGGCTCTTAGTAGGCACTGCTGTTAATTTCCCATTTTGCGGAGTACAATTAAAGCTTAACTCTCACACTTCAGTGTTTCTTCCTACCTTAATCTTAGATGTCTATAAGGGAGATACTGCAGGCTGAGCAATTTTCCAAGCTTGTTTACAAAGAATGGAGAGAAGTCACTTTCAGAATGTGATTTCCCTGTCTGCACATACATGTCTAACCCGTTCCAAAATATTTCACTGGAGATTCCTTCATTGGCTCTGTCATGACTTTTTACACCTTCTTGTTAGTGCAGCTTCCTGTTGGAAGGAGCTGATATTTGTTAAAGGGGATGTGGGAGTCCTCTGCTGTGGTGTTTTTTGTTCCTCATAACATAAAACAACAGATGGGTACTGTGTCCAGGTCACAAGTACATTTTGGGATGACCATCATTCTAGGTAGGTAGGATAGTAGTGAGGTTGATTACTGAGAAACCCAAAGACGTTTTAAGAAAAAAAATTAAGACAAAAGGATATTTGTAGATTCCCAGCTGGGCTTCCATAGGGTCAAAGTTTTACACCCATGAATCCCTAGTGCGTTCTTATGGCTCTGCATTAGTGTATGAAAAGATAAGGTAGTGCCAACATTTCCATTATGCTACTTCATTTGCAAAGTTTTGAAAGTCAGCCATAAATAAAAGCACTCTGGAAGACACTTTGGCAGATGGCATCCTGACTTGTTAGTGAATCTGGTAGATTTTGCTTTCCATTTACGTTTTTGGACTTTTTTTTTGTTAAAAAGAAGACAAGAAAATTACTCCAGATAAACACAGGGCCCAAAACATTATGACACAAAAGCATAACTATGGGCTAGAAGACCACTTAGCAAGAGAGAAAAATAATGATGTGCAAATATCTGAAGATCATCCAAGAAGAAAGATCAGTCATTCGGGGAGGTCCAGGGTGGAGGGGGACTAACGCAAGATGTAGAGAATTAAGAGCAGTGAATGGAAGCTGAGCAAAGGAAAAATTAGCTTGAGGGAAAATTTTCCTAAAGTTGGACTAGTATCCCAAGGGAGGTGATGGAAACCTGATTGTTTGAGTCACACAGCCTTGGACTGCCCTGTTTCTTAAGAACGTGTTGCGGTAAGCTATCCCACACGGGCAGAGAGAAGGCCTGCATACCTTGGAGATTTCCATTCCCCATTTGGATGACTCACTTCAAAGTGCAGGATGAATTTTAAGCTGGTGGGCTAACTGCCTGAGCAGTGCTTGCCAGGACACGTGTTTCTCTCTGCTAAGAAGGCAAGACTTCATGGCATAGAAAGTGCTGTTGTTTCACCTGCTCCAGAAGCATCCAAGAAATTATCAGTTGTTAAGCCACCCCTACCCACTAGCACCAAAGATGTATGGAAAATGTTACTTTCCTTCCTAGGGCCTGAGAACTGATGAATTTTTATAGCGTAGTGGAGATATTCTGTTTGAAGTCATGAAATAAATAGGAATTGGAGGGGAGAAGCTGTTTCAGTGCCTGAGAAGACTGAGTATGTAACTTTAACAGTGCTAACAGCAGACTGAGTCACACCTGAATTCCTGGGTCTCTCATTCTCTCTTCCTGTAGTTTCCTTGTAATGTTCAGGAGAGAAATAATTTCTGCTTACCCTGCTCAGATGAGCTCTGTCTTTTGGTCAACCCTTAAGCTCACATAGCTGCTCTTCACAAATTATTCCAAACCTGATGCTGCTATGGCCCGTAACTTTTCTAGGTGGAAGGCAGAGCCTCCTTTTCTTGGAGACTCAATTCAGGCAACATGAAAACTGATTCAACCATAGAATCTTCACTTTTCTCCTCCCTTTTCTTTGCAGCTTCTTGGAAGGCATTTCTCCAACTGTTCACTTTCTCCTTCTGGTGCTGGAAACTGCTGGAAGCAATTGCTTGTGTTTGCACTGGGTGGACATAATGATTAATTCCAGCACTAAACAGTGAGGCCAAACTCTTCATGAAATGATGACAGATTCCTATTACACCTCTTACTTATTCCTCAGTACCAATACAAATTCTTTGAGGTCTGAATGGGTTCTGTGTCCTTGTACATTGAAACATGTCCCAGTAAATTGAGGGGTTTAGTTTCCTACTGTTATGGTACTAGGCATCTAATCAGATTAGTAGGCATCTTCAGAGAAGCTGCTATAGCAATGGAAGTCAGATGAGTTCCATACCTGAACAAAGTATGTCATGGATCATAGCTATTTCTGAAGTGCAGGTAGAAAGGTTTGTTCTCAAACTAAAGTGATCACTTGGATGATTCCACATGGAGGAGTGAGTGCAGGGTTGACAAGGCTCAAGGAGGTTTCTCCAGACCTTCTCTGAAATCCAACTCATGCTTGGTTTGTTTCCTTAAGAAGAGCATCTGCACTCCTTTTCACAGATCTCCCAGCAACAATGATATAAATAAAACCCAATACAACCCTAGGCTGCAGCACTGTCCTGACATCTTGTCCTGCCCTTTCCTGCAGAGGGGGCTTATTCCATGCGATGCCACTTACAATCGACATGGAAGCTTTGGAGGGTTTTTTTTTTTTTTTTTTTTTTTTTTTTT
>NW_024884844.1:734938-800594 GCF_019232065.1 Centrocercus urophasianus
GGTTTTTTTTTTTTTTTTTTTTTTTTTTTTTTTAAAGCATGTGTCCCTTTTTTTCTTTTAAATGTTGGCAAGGAAGCAGGAAAAGCTCTACCAAGTTAATGATTAATGCAAGGAATCACATCCTCACATATTGAACAAATAAATATAAGCTAATATAAATAGGAAAATACTCTTGGAATTTGTCAGTCAGTGGTCTTATTATCTTGAGCTCCAAAGCCAAAATTGCAGACTATGGTTTACAGATGCTTTTTCACCCTCCTCCTTCTTTTTTCTTATTCTTTCCTTCTTTTTTTTGTTTTGTTTTGTTTTGTTTTGTTTTGTTTTGTTTCATGGGGCTTGTGGCTTCCTTGCAAGAAATTGCTCCTCTGACAGAAAAATCGCTCCCCTTTTCAAATGAGTTTGGCAAATGTTAGTGAAAAGGTTGCTAGTAAATACTCTTTGAAAACATTTATAGGTTTCTGAGGCTGCATGAAAACTGGTTGGGCTGCAGTTCACAGAACTTCTGCCCCACCAGAGACCTGGGAAATTCTTCACCATGTATTTTACCCCAACTACTCCTCCGTTCCAGCATGCTTGAGACACTACTTTCTGTTGAAAAGTCCCACATGTGAGAAAAAAAAAGCGAAGAAAAAATAAGGACAAAATATTGTAAAAGAAACCCATGTTTTTATCCTTTTTTTCATCTGATTATCTGATGGAGGAAATTACAATCACTCTTCCAATAAACTTTGATGCTCAGCTCTCAGGGACAAGTTAATGGGTGATTTTGTTGCAGTTATTGATAAAATGGTGTAAGAAGGCTCTTTTCTATGTACTAAATGTTGTTAGTTTGGGTTGCTTTTGTTGTTCGCAACATCCTAGATGTACTCTTGATTTTCCTGAAGCATCTTTTCCCCAGCTTTCAAATGACAACAGTTTTATTTAAGTGTTTTTGGAACTACTCCAAGTTTCCACTGAGGTTCCAAGTCAGAAAAATGCACTAGGAAGGTAGGTATATTTGTCAGTGCATGGCTATTCCCAGGATCAGTTTTGAATCAGTGATATAGAAGCAGAAGCTCCCATGGCAGCAATAGGCAGTGAAAGATTAAATTTTCAAGTTCCCGTTCTGCAGTGTTCCTTCTTTGCTCTATGGCCATGAGGAATGGAGAAGCTGGTGAACCTGTTTCTACTTCAGGGTTCATGAGGCTGAATTTGTGTGCTAAAATTTGCATTTTGCATTATCAAAAAATCTTCCTCTAGATAATATTAATTATCCCAGAATTACTCATTAAATTAAAAAAATCCCACAAACTACTGATTGGCCAACAGAGAAATATTACACAAGAGCTCCTCTATATAAGATGTTTTTATTAAGTTCCTCTCCTCCCACTTCTGCTCTGAATCTGTGAGTTGTGCTTTGGTAATATGGACTTTTGGTTGCAAGTCCCTCCAGGATCTCATATGATATGAATTTGGTGGTCTCAGTATTCTTCTTTCTGGACCAAATGTAAGGGTCACAGAAAATTCTTAGTACTGTTGGCAATCTCCTGTTAGAGATCTCAGCTGAGAGGCCATGTGAAGCACTGGCCAAAGCTGCAACAAAATTTGAGCCTGTTTCAGAGTTCGAAAGGGAAGAAAAAAAAAAAAAGAAAAAAACCCAACTTTTGCTAATTCCCAACATTTCTGCTGACTCAGTACCCAAACAACTGGAAATTTCTCCTTGACTGGGAGGGATGTGTCCAAACACAAAGCCTGGATCTGGCCACACTTCTGTGTTGTAAGAATGTTTGTAACCAGACCTCTTCTCAAAACTTGGCCCCTGTCCAATACTCACAAAGCAGAATGAAACCCCTCTGATTGCTTAATGCAGTCCAGAAGCTAGACATGGCCATGGTTTTGGAGGGGACAGTGGGGGTAGGAATATCTGGGACCGAAGACTATACACTGCAACAGGCAGTGTATGCAATGGGCAGCAAGCAGTAGTTCAAGGCCATAATAATTCGCACTCAGGGAAAACCCAAGGGTCTGCTTCAAACTAGGACTCACTTTTCTGTTTCTCAAAGCTGAATCAGTCTCTCCATAAGACGCAAGTCTCCCCAAATTCTAGTGTGAATGTTGTAGATTCAGCAGAACTGTGCTCAAACGTTGAGCTCTGGGAGATTTCCATGTCAATAGTTTTGCTAGCTCTGTCCTTTTTCTGCACTTCCCTCAGAGCCCTTTCCCATAATTTCTCCAAGTGCTCCAAGAGCCTGCACTGCTGAGGTTGGCCACATAATCAATTTACCATCCCCAGGCTTGGCTGACTTTGATAAAGAGGATTTAGAGGGTTAATTCGAGCCCTCGTATTTTTGAGGGGACGCTATACTTAGGAAACTTTTCTGCGTTGCACTTCAGCATGGATTAGTTGTTCTGCTTCCCATAAAACCTTATGTCTGCCAGCTTGCCTAGGATTAGAACTAAAATGGAGTGTGTAGATCCCATTGCCACAAATAGAGCTTCTGCAACAGGGCTGCTTTGCTTGGGATATGAGCCAAAGTTATAAATATTGAGGGCCTGAATTTTCAGCCCATCACAGTTGCAGTATATGTATGTAAGTATATATGTATATATATACATACATAGATATGTGCTTATGTGTGTGATACTTCATACCCATGGTCACCCTCAATGCACACAAGCAAACTTGTCATGCTGTCCTTGAAAACTTCAAATGCCAGGACAGAGTCATGCTACTAATAGCAGTGTTTTGGGACCAAAAAAAAAAAAAAAAAAGTGTTTGTCCTCAATAAGAAAGACTGTATTTTTCAAGTCCCCTTAGGACACATCTCTCTGTGGCATGGCTTTGTCTGATATTCAGAAGCAAAGACCACCTGGAGACCTGCTTGAAAAAATTAGCTTTTCCTTTTTACAATTTCAAATGAGATCTCCAGCTCTGATTAACTGTGCCTGTCAGATTTCCCAAGGGGAGGGTCTTCCTTGGGAATACAGAAGGAAAATGTCAGATACTAGTCAGCTTATTACTCAAAGACTGTTGTCTCTTCCTTTGGCATGCTTGTAGACCTTGATTAAATCTCAAAAGGGGCACAGCTGTTCCTGATACTAACTGCCAACCTCTTCTTTAAATGAACAATGTTAATTCTCTGGGTTGGTTATGTTACTGCTCGTGAAAGACTTGCCAATGGAGGTCCACAAATGTGAAAGCTGGTGGTATGCAGCGGAATTGCCAGGTCACAGCCTGAACCAATGGTTGAGCACCAGGTGAGAAATCATGGCTAACCCAGGGAGTTCAGGTGCAAGCAATGCACCTGAGTGACTGGAAGGGATGAAGCCAGAAGCCACTCCTCACCCTCATTTAATGGTTAGCAGCAAGTCAAGTAGTATCTTTCTGGGTGGAGATTATGTTCCTCTCAAGCTGTTGTTGGTTGTCAGAAGTGGTAAGATGACTTTCCTTCTTTATTATCTGTTGTTGCTTTGTATTACTTCTATCTTATTTTAAGGTGCTATTATTGCCTTTGTTGTTCATACATGGTGCAGGAACTCTGCAGTGTGTCTTGAAGTATTGGTCTTCAAAGGAGGAGAGCCATTAGGGTTGTGATGTGTTGCTAGTCATTAACTGTGATATGGTTGACTTAATTGGTCCTGAGACACCCAGCGTTAAAGGCAGAGTGAGGATGAATGGAGAGAAGTTCAAAATCCTGATTTCTGACAGTTTCTGGACTGTGGCTGCTTTTGCTGTTGGCTGCATAGATATGTGGGTGCTGCTGAGAAATGCAATTAGTACCTACCTGTCTGAATTCCTACTGTCCCAAACGGGGCTGAAAAGTATGAGCATTTCCCATGCTCCTGTAGGCTTGGAAGGTAGTAGATACAATGGTGAGGGATTGAACAGGCTGCTAAGGGAAGTTGTGGAGTCACCATCTCTGGACAGTTTCAAGAAAAGTGTGGGTACAGCACTGAGGAACATAGTCTAGCACAGTGGCAGGTGTGGACTGACAGTTGGACTTGATCTTATTGGTTTTTCCAAGCTTACTGCTTCTATGATTCTGTAAATGCATTAAAAACAAAAAAAAAAAAAAAAAAAAAAAAAAAAAACCACCAACTGTAGCAGAAACCTCCATAGCTGCTGTGATCACAGGAGTAAGCAGGGAATCCTATCCCTTCTCATGTCAACCTTGCCTTCTCTTAAGAGCTATGGTAGCCTAAGAGCCTTGCTATTGCAAAATCTCTGGTATAGGTAAAAGGGCGCAAAGGCATGTTGCATTTCCTTTATGAATCCAAGTTGGTAACAACTAAAAACCCCATTTCAAGCTCAGAAGTCTCCTTTAGAGGGTATTATGTAATGAGTCAAAGTAGAAACAACCTTGCCTGATGCTAAAATTTTATGAATTTAAGTGAATATTCTATGCATCTGTCTTAAATCTGACTGCTTCTTGCTGTGTGGGTCACCCTCATGCCAAGTTTTCCTTGTAAATCAGGAGCAAAAAATATACTCCAGGCTTGGTGCCATGCAGTGAAAACACATGTCTTGTCTGTACAAAATTGTGCAGAAACTGGAGCCTTTTATTTTCTGTGAGAACAGGGCTCTGACAATCAAATCCTGTCTTTCTGAGACACTTATCTGGCATCTTGTCACATAGTTTCTGGGGATTTCATAGCTCAGCCTGAATTTACCTTCCCTATATTCCTGCAGGGTTAGGAGGTTTTGGGCCGATTAATTCTTCTCTGTATATCTTTCCATTAATTTCATTTTAAAAAATTGATAATTTCAGCTAATGCTGTCCATGTTAAATTTTCTAAGTGAGAAATACTTGTTTGGTACATCAGAAACCGTTCATGTTTATGTTTTGAAATGCTACATAGATGTATCTAAATGTAACTCTTATAAAGCAGAGATAATATCTTGCTCTTTTCCCCACCTTTTTCTAGATCTTAAAATTTAAACAGGAAGGCTTGTTTTGGGCTGGATTAGGTGTTTATATTTGACCTCCCAGTAAACAGAAACTGATTTTTGACGCTGCTTAACTGGAAACACTTGAGATGAATCTGTCTACTTATTTTTAATGTAGTTAATTTTGGTTTATTAGCCAGGTTTAAATATCTTGTTCCAGTTACACCTATCTATTATATCAGTGAAGGTTGTGGTATAGGTGATTTAAATTCTTTACCTGTGGATACATAGAGCACTGGTGACAGAGGACAGCATGGAGGTCTTCCTGTCCTCAGCCACTGTGCTGAAATGCACCGAATGGGAATAACCCTTTTTTTCAAGGCCTTTCCAATTATCTTGTAACTCAGCAAACAAAGTGAAATTCTCTTTTTGAAGTCAACCAACGAACTGGGGAGTAAGAATGAATACCGGGTTTTCATATTCTGAGAATTTTTCCTTCTTTTCTTCCTCTCCCTTTTCTTTTCCTTCCTTCTGGGAAATTATCTTTCACACAGTTAAGACATGCTTTCCCCCACCCCTTGCATATTTTCTGTTTCTGCTTTTTTTTTTCCCCCACTGTAAATGAGGAAGATTTCTGATTTGAAAAGCATATTTTCTGTTAGAAATGGGTAGAGGTCTGGCAAGCTTGGCCTTTGCCATCTGCCCTGTCAGTGAGAGCTCTTGTTCTTTCAACTTAATCCATGACAATGACCTTCTCTCACCCTCCTTCTGCAGCACAAGATTTGGGGCTATTGCTGCACGGTAAGCAGACAGGCCTGGTTTCAGATCTGTCAGGACTAGATCCATGTGTGTGAAATCCATGGAAGTCAGGAACCAAAGTACCCTCAGTGTCCCTAAATACCTTGATGTGGTTGGGCACAGACCCTGCATCTGTGCTGCTCAGTTCAGTGTCCTGAGTAACCCCCTGCTGAATTTTCCCACTCTGTGGAGGGAAATTAAATTCTCTCTCGGAGCAGGGAAATCCCCAGAATGGCCTAAAACCATGCTCTTCAAAATGCAATCGACACTTTGCAATTTGCTCTGTTCATGCCTGCGCGTGCAGATGCACACAGCAGCTTGCTTTGCAATCCTCTGCTCAGTCTTCCCCAGGGACAGCCGTAAGAGTTTATTCTACAGCAAATTTCATATGGGGTGAAAAAAAGGATCCTTTTGCTCCTCTTGTTTTATTTTTTCCTTCTGGGCTAACATCAACACTCTGAGAGCAGCAAAGGTTAAAAACTCCTCAGTATAATAAACCCAATCTAGCTGTAGGTGTCCCTGTTCACTGCTGGAGAGTTGGACCAGATTACCTTTAAGGGTGCCTTCCAGCTCAAATGATTTTATAATCTTTTACCCTGTTTATTCTCTGCAGCTCTAAGTTAGACATATCAAGTGCTCTTGGAGAGCCAGGCAGATAGCCTATCTCCTCTCCTAAATCTTTAAGGGAAGATTGGCAAGCTTTTGCCAGAAAGCAACAGTTCCTGAGTGATCCATCCTCTTGACCAAGTTCCACCTCCATCAGGAACTTTACGGATCTGGAAAACTCAGAGCTGATCATAGTTCCCTGAGAGGACAGTGTTAGGCCCAAAGATGACCTGCTGCTGGTTCCCTCTGCAGCCATAGTGGGCTGGGGGACATGCACAGGACCATAGTCTTCCTCCAGTGTTTGTATAGGTGTGAGCACAAGAGCTGGGTGCTGACCACAGATGGAGCCACTTGCTCACTGAAGCTGTGAGCTTCCAGCTGGTGCTGGGAGGCGTCCCAGGAGTACTAAATCACCTGGCTGAGCTAACAAACAGATGGGATCCATGTGGCCCTTTGAGCCATGTGATGGTGCTTTGAAGGTTTCCACACAAACTCAGGAACAGGGCCCTGTGCACCTCTGGTTCTGAATGGCAAAAATATTTCAGATGCTCTGACAGGTTCAATAAGAAGCCCAGGCTCCACAAAATGCTGCTGCCTGTAAATTCTAGCCTTCTCTAATTCGGCACAGGCTTTCCTTGCACCAGACCTCCTCTGTTTTTGCTCAAAGTGTGTGCTCTGAAAAAAAGAGTTGAGGAGGCAGTCATATAAATGATGCTGATCTGCAGAGAATAGAGGGACCACAATGAAGCAGAGGCAAGGGGCAACACTTCCCCTGATGAAAGGCTGGCTGGGAAGTGATGCCATATGCATCCTTGAGTTGTATGAAAGTGCTTTCCCAGCTGTGCTCACCTGAATGTTGCCTAAAAATCCAGCTGAGGCGAGAGCTGAAGTTTAATGAGAAGAGCATAGGGGCTGCCAGCTGGGTCAGGAACTGTTCCCATGGTCACAGAGTTTACAGGACAAAGCAAGGGACATGCATTTGCTACAAATGTCTGAGAACAGGAAATGAATTGAACAAGGAAAGGGGGGTGAGGAGAAAGAAATGGCAACCAGTGATGAGGTTTGGCTTTGGATGGAGGTACCGCAACCTCCCAGAGAAAGGCAATGAACTGGGGCAGGTAGGACAGTATTTCCCCTCCCCCAGCCTGGAGTAAGGGAGAAAAGCCGTGTAATGGTGTCTGTGGGAATAGCACTGGGTGTATTTAGGTTTCAGAATTCTCCATGGGGCACATTGTACTCAACACCCTGCACAAGACTAAGGAAGGCTTTTCTATAAAACACCAAGTGCTGGTAATGAATGTCCCTTGTCTTAAGATGCAGGAGCTCCAAGCAGATAGCACAAAAGCATGTGATACATTTTTCTGAGTTGTCCCTCCAAAAATGAACGTACTTTAATAGAGAAGTTGTTCTCCACCCCTGCCACCACTCCTTGCTAACTCACATCACTGACGATGCTCATACTCATCTGCTTGAGTTTGTCTGCTGGAGGTCTCTTTCTAGGTGGCTTCAGAGATGTTCTAGCCTTGTACTATGGGGATTTCTCCCATTTCTGCACTGAAGTTTCAAGGATTCACTTGCCCTCTGGCCTGGAAGTTTGGACACCTGCCTGCAATTTAGAGATGCACTGGCTGGGATTTCCCCATTGGCCTGCAGGAATCAGGTGCCCAGGCTGACCGCAATGGAGGAGTGCCTCAGTTCCTCAGGCTCCCTTCAAATCCCTAAAGGCTGCCAGGACCAGGTGTTGTGCTGGCTCCAACACCCCTAAATCCAACTCCTGTTGCCAGCGGGGGTGCAGAACCCGTCTCTGCTGATGTCCCCAGCTTGTCTGCAGATGTACCGCCTTCTTTCTCCTGGACCTTTTCAGACTGGTTGAGTTTGTGGGTTTTGGTGTGGTTTACACAGATTCCTTGGGAAAGTTTCTCACACCGACTTGCCCCTGAGTTCCCATACTAAAAAAAAAAAAAAAAAAAAAAAAAAAACCTTGCAATAAAATTGTCAGAATTTTTATCTAAAATTAAAAATTTTAGCTTCTTGTTTTTTTTTTTTTTTTTTTTTTTTAAGTGGTTGTTTTAATTTTAAAAAGATAAATAAATTCAAAGGCACCAGTCCAGGCACTGGTTTTAATTTCTGGGAGAAGAAAAAAGCATCTGAAATCACTACCAGTTTTCTTTTTTTCCTTGTAACTTAAAGTGACCATAATGAACACATTTTTTGACAGTGATCAGAATGATCTCGTCCAGGCATTCAGAACAGGAACAGCCATCTTTATGGGTCATCCTGTCAGCAGATGTCATTTTGGTGCAGCAGAGATTGCACCTTCACACACTCAACACCCTAGCTACATATATATATATTTATTCATTTTTTCAGCAGTTTTACTGTGAAAGTAGGTAGAAATGTGCCTGGGACAAATAGGTAGAAACTCTTCTACCAGCCATTCTTTGGGCTCTGAGGGACAAAAGATTATTCTGGTCTATCTGTAAAATAAAATAGTAGAAGTTGCTGATGTATCTGGAAGACTTTACACCCGAAAGATTTGGCCCATGTTTTCTTCTTCTGTTTAGTTAGGTTTTTTATTTTATTTTCACCGTTTTTAAGTGTTTTGCAGCAGATGTATTCATGCCAGTAACTGAGTGCAACCTGAGTCACTGTTTCATGTAGATCTGTCCATAATGCCATGGAAATGACTTTGCCCACTTCTTGCCAAAGAGGAAGAAAGTTCAAGGGGGAGTAGTAGGAGGTGATGATAGAGGAAAGAGTAGAGGATTCTCCAACCTTATCCAACCCCTTTCCTGAGACTTGTAGTCTGTTTTTTAGCAGATGGACTTAATGGAGATGGTTAGTTGGCAATACTGGTGGTAGGTAGATGGCTGGACTGGATGATCTTAGGAGTCTTTTCCAACCTCCATGATTCTATGATGATAATAGGTGGGTATTGTGAGGAATGGTCTTGAAGGGACTATGAAAAGTACATGTTTACAAAAAAGTAAAAAGTAGATATTTATAATGGCCATGCTGGATGCAGCATCACAATGAAAGCTTCAGTAACTTTTACACTGTCAATATGATTTTGCCTAGAGCCAGTTTGGAAGGAAGAAATTTGAGTCCTGTGAGTGCACCACCAGGTGTCTGTCCTTCCCTTGCTTGTTATGCTCCAGCCCTAAACACAGCCACTGTGCCTTCTCTAGTGATGAGCAAATGTCTAGCTGCTTGTTAAAGGAGGACTCTCAGGCCTTATTTTTTGGGGGGGTGGTTTGTTTTCCTTTTCACCAGTGACACATTTCCTAGAACTTCAAAGCAAGGAATTAAGCCAGGGGCTTTATAGCTTTAGCCATTGCAGCTCCCAGGCTTTGCCCCACGTTGCTGCATGGAGGAGGGAAGTGTGACTAAGGAACATGGTGTTTCACTCACACCTGGCTCCAAATCTGGGCTTGTTCCACTACCACAGTCAAATTCAGATCCATTTCTCAGGAAGACTTCTGCCCAGGAAGGTGGTAGATTCATTGTCTCGAGACGTGTTCACGAACTGTGAAGTTGTGGCACCAAGGGATGGGGTTAGTGGGCATGGTGGGAGATGAGTTGACAGTTGGACTGGATTGTCTTTGTGGTCTTTTCCAGAGAATGATTCTAATCACAAGTGTAGCAATTTGACTTGTCAGGTTGCACTCTCAGTAGTATAAAGCAAGGCAGAAAGGCCAGCAATTCTGGCTTGACCAGCAATGTCCTGTGACTGTGGGATTCTCGATCAGCATCTGTTGAGGCAGCACTGACAAGGGCAGATCTTTACAGGAAGTGCTGTATTACAGATTCCAGACTTGTTTACTCTAGGCTTTGCAAGATGTTCAGCTCACTGGGAAGAATTTTGGGACCTGGTAATGTGGTCAGGCAGGACTTTCTCCTGTCTCTCTTTTCCTTTTTCCTTTCCTGAATTATTTTGTTGGACTGAGTGCTGATGTTTTAGGCAGTACTCAATCAACTCAGAACAAGATATCATCAGAAATGAGCATGTCTTCCAGGAGATGAGAGAAGCATGATGTGGCAACACTTCTTATCTCCTCTGGCAACACAGCTTCTAATTTGTTGAGGACTGAAGCACTCTTTCAAGTCTTTTGTATTAAAGAAAAATAGCAATCAAAGAGCTGAAGAAATGCTGTGAAGATCAAGTCCCTGCTGAGGCTCTAATTGGACCTGATTGTCTACTTCTGGAAGGGTCTGGTACTGGTGTTTCTTCTTAACTGCCTTTGTTGGGCAGTATCTGGAATTGCCTTGTGTGATGCATGCTCTGATGACTGGGATAGCTGTGGGCCTTTTCCCATCCTTCCACGTCCCCATCTGCTGTTTGCTTGCAAACAGCTTCATGAGAGGAGGCAGATCCCTGTCCTGAAAAGAGAGGGAAGTTTTTGCTTGCGTGTTACCAAAGTAACCAAGAAAGCAACCTCCTGACACTGCTGTGTGAGCACTCAGCTGGTTTAATAGTCTTTTGGCAAGGTCCTTCCCACCAAATGATATTACCAGAGCCCATGAGTAGAGCCACTCTAATGAGGAAAACTCCTGCCTTCTGCAACTGCTAATGTCATAAGTGGCAATTTTATGGCTAAATCAGAAGACAAAAAAAAGGAGAGAGAAGAAGAAAACCTCTCTGTTTTAAAATGCAGCCAAAGAAATCTGCAGGAATCTACTGCTGCCAATTATTTTAACAGCTCCAACCTGTTTCCCCAGCAGTAGGAAAAAAATAAAAATACCCCCTCCAGCCCCTCCTTCCCTGTCCTTTGGGAAAAGAGGGGTTTGGATTAGCTCTTCAGAATGAAAACAAACACATCAGGGCTTTTATAGAGCCAAGCTGTTCCTGTGCCTTGAGAACTAAGCGAGAAAAGATCTAACAGGTGCTGCATGATTTTATATGGCAGCATCGCAAGAGGCGCTGGTTCTCGCTTGTGAAAGAAGGCTTTCTTTGCCCTTCAGCTGGTGCCCTCCTCTATCCCCGGAGCTGATGGCTTTAGTTTAACGACCTATGGTGGTTATTTAAGCTCGAAGCAGCGCCAGAAGGCTAAGCTTGTGTCTGTCACGTTCCTTCTCTGCTGCCAAAGGCAGTTCCTGGAGTGAGGGACCCCCTTGACGGCTGGTGGGGCTCCTTCTCTGCTCTATGGGTTTTCTAGGGGAACCTGCTTACAGCTAGGGTCAGGACTAGAAAATCAGCTTCACCAAACAACCCAGCTTTGTCAACATTCCAAGCTCAGGTCCATGTGAAGGCAATCCTGCAAAACCTGCCTTCTCAATGTCCCAGGTGAGGGTCCCCATTGAGAGTCCCACTTTGTGCCATTAGAGAGCAAGAGCCTTGCATTGGTTCTGAAATGCCTATGAGCCCTGAGCAACCTTGGGACAAATATTCCTCCTCATTAAAAGGAAGAAGCCATTGGACGGAGAAAGATTGGCTAACAGTAAACTGGAAAAACTTTCAAAATCTGGTAACGTATAGATGTAAGCACTCACAGTTTCCAGGGAGTCCCCATATGAACCCTGCAGGCCCCAGCCACTCCTGGTAATTTATTAAGCAAGGAGCTACAGAGGTCTCCACATCCTTTGGAGGAGAGGTGTAGCCTCTGACCGCATCCCCGTGACACAGAGCTACCAGGCAGAGGTGATGCAATGGAGATGGAGGAGGTCAAGTCACAACTATTTTAGGGGGTCTGCTGGGACAAAGACTTGAACTGAGCCACATTTGGGGCTGGCCTTTTATTGTCTTGTAGCTCTTGCCGTAAAAATAACCTCCAAATTAGTCCCAGCTGTTAGCAGGTTTCATCATTAAAATTTTGTTTGGTATCCGAGAGGAAGGAAATGAGCCAGTTAAAGAACAATACTGCACTTTTTCCCTTTATTCCCTCTCTTTCATAATCCTCACACGTATACCAAGCCACGCAGAGACCTGGGTGTCTTCATTGAGGCTGGCAATCTACAGTTAGATAGGACAGCAGACATCATTCCATATACTTCCAAGATTTCTTTCAGGAATCATTGCCTTCCTTCTTGACGTGTGTTGTCACACACACAAGCGAAGAAACAAATGCACAGGGGGAGAATTCAAGCTATAAACAAACCTTCAAAGTCACATTTTTAGTTGTCTGGAAATGCGGCAATACCATGCGAGGCTGGCTATTGTGCGAATCCATTCAGCAGACTAATTGAGTGCAGATCAGCAGTAGGGAACATATGCAAGCCACTCGGCTATGCATCCAGATAAATATGGAAGCCTTTTAGCATGTGGCTTTCTCCAGCTGCGCCATACTTGGGGAGGAACATCCCTGCAATGTGGAGGAAATCTCCAGCTGTATTGCTCCAAGACCTGGATGCCCCTCAATGGCTGAAGTATTGGCTGAACTGCAGCTTGAACCAGTTTTCTGTACTGGAGTCCAAGTGACTTTGTTGCTAACTAATCACCAGGGTGGGTATTTTCTGGCAACATGAAAGAAAATTCCATGGAAGTGATAGAATCATCTTGCTATGCTTGATGGCAAACTTTGTTTGGGATCTTGTGACTGCTTTGTTGTTGTTTGTTGTTATGAAAACAGAAAGCTTTTGTGGAAATACATTGATTTCAGATAGAAAAAAGTGGTTTTTACACAAAATGGCACTGTGGTCAGGGAAGGAGGGGTGACATGTTCTTTTGAAGCGGTGACATTCTGGCTGTGTTTCACCTGTTTTCTGAGTGCAAACCAGGGTCACTTCACCTTGGTGCTCTTGGAAGAAGTCCCTATTCATTGATGGCTCTGTCCCATTAGCTGAACAAACCCACGTGAAGGGTATACGCTGCTTAAGAGGCAGAAGGCTGTGACTCTGATAAGAGGAGCTTTAGGGACAATGGACAACTAAAGGAGGTTGTAACTTCCTTGGGGAGAGCCCTCTGGTGCCTAGCTTGTCCTACCCTTGTTACCAAAGGATGGCTGTGCCACTGCTTATTCACATGGGATGTGAAAAATAAGACATCTCCAATATGGAGACTTCAAACATGGGCAGGAACCCACTCAGGAGTCATTCAAAACTGAGTTCTCTGCACTGTGCATCAGGGCTCTGCTTTCCAGGAGTAAGATGGGGAACTCGGCAAGGGGCACGAGGCAATGAAGGCACTCGCTGTATCTTGACAGTGTTTAAAACATTCCAGCTTCATTCCACGCTGCAGTGGAACCTTGTTTCTGAAACTTCAGCACTTCTTTGTGAAATAACGTTCTTGGTCTGGAGCCAGCCTGAAAAGACAGTCTCTGAGATTATCAGTTCAGCTTCAGCCCAAAGAATGATCAGGGAAAGGAGGAAAAAAAACCCCAAAACTATTACAGCTTGACAGCTGTTTTTGACTCTGTATGGAATGGGTTGGTGGGATAAGGCCAACTGGAGCAGAGTAAAACATTTTGCAAGGCTTTTTCTTTTTTTCTTTTTTTTTTTTTTTATTCCTAACTGATAGTAGTTGGCAGAGGCCAAGGGCTGAGAAAAGTGCAGTACCTGAACTACCCCTGAAAATGGGCCCTCCAGTTACAAAGGGATTTGAAATACATGTCTGTCACCAGGTCCAAGTGCCATACCACCTCCTGATACACCCCATGCATATAGAATTGATACCTTTGACTGCTAATGTAGTAGGTGTGGAAACTCCATAGCTGGATTTAGAGAAAGAAGTAAAGACCAGAAGAGCTCATTGTGTGACTGAAGCTCAGTCCCCTGCTCTTCCCTACAGCTACTGTGCATCACTGCTTCTGCAGATGGACCTAGTTTCTGGAGTGATAGTTCTTCTGAAATCATAGCAATGTTCCTATGAGAAACCAAGGTAACAAAATCCTGTAGAAGGCCATGTTTTCCCCTAACCATAAATACTGTTCTTTGGTGGGATTTAGAGTTTTCTCTTGCTGCCTATTTCAAACTGGACTAGAATCATAAAATATCTCAGTTTGGAAGAGACCCACAAGATTCATTAAGTTAAACTCCAAAAAGTTAGACTCCTAATTCCAATTTGAATCTTCTTCTAGGAGGACACTTTGAAGGTAAAACATGTGCGCATACACACACACACACACACACACACACACACACACACACAAATATATTTTTTTCTCCCAGCTTTTCTCCATGATTCAGAGAAAGTAAAAACTGTAGGTTTAGGAAAGGAAAACCGTAAGTTTAACTCATGCTGTTTAAGTACCTGATTTGTAGTGCAGGTTCGTCCCTGAAAGGATATCCAATCTGTTGTTACTGGATAAAAAGATGAAGGAACAGAAATGCTTTGAAGGCTTTCCCTATAAATCACACAGGCTCAACTTTCCTCAGCTTTCAAGCTGTGTACTAAGACATTCACACATGCAGGAGCTCCCAAAATTCATTCAACTTAATTGGAAACCTAGAGACTTCCTTGGGGACATCAGTGAGCATTAGTGGAGGCAAGATTGGTGAGAACAGACCAGACCTCCAGAGTGATCCATCAGACCACAAGACAAAAAAACAAAACAAAACAAAAACAAAAACAAAAAAAAAAACCAAAAAAACAAACAAAAAAAAAAAAAACCAACAAACATGCTTACAGAGAGCTAATGTGGTGTGGGCCAGGAGCAACACTCATTTCTTTTACTGGCTGTAGATTTGGATTACTCAAAAGGCCCTGCAGCAGCACAGACGCATGGTGGGAATGTTAGCTCCATGGAGGAGTTGCTCAGTTATGTGTATCCTGGTAGGAAAAGATTCCCTCTCTTCTCACCTCTTTTCCTCAACACCCTTTTCACAGTTTTGATTAGGCAGACTTTAGTTTCCATCTTCCTTTTAGGTACCAGGAGTCATCCTTCTCAGTTTCTCCAGTAGCTTCTTTCCATGATAAAAACCACATATATCAGGAAGGCAGAACATATGTTTTCTATCGCCTCAGGGTTCCAGTTGCAAAAAAGACACCCCAGTCTCTTTCTGTGTTGTTTTTTTTTTTTAAAGTTCTGGTATGTAATGTTTTTACTTGCTGTGTACAGCAGATCTAACTCTCGAAGGACTCTAATGCCGAAGGAGACAAGCAGGCATTTCAGTTTTAGTGTTTTTTTTTCTATTCTGCTCTTGTATTTTGCCAGTTCTTTTGGGAGGAAAAGTACTGACTTTCTGTTTATCTGAAATCAATCTTATTCAGGTTTAAATTGTCTCTTCTGCTTACAAGCAGAAAGATGGAAACTTTTGCATCTTGCTATAAACAAGTATGTTTCGGCTTATATATGCATGTGTGAACAATGTATCATCTGAGCATTTCATCCTTTTTTTTCTGAAGATATTTATGTCTTAGCCAAAACCATCCATGCCTCAGACATACCCTCCCTGAGAAACTTTCAGTATTTTCAGACTCTTGCATGTTTATTTCTGTATCCTGAACTAAGCCCTTCCCACTGATTACCAATACTGATTAAGGTTAAATTTCAGCTGATTTTCATTCCAGGATGTGACACTGAATAAGCCTGAGCTCTTTTAAAGAGCAGCCATCACCTTCATGGAGTACAAGTGGGATTTGAAGCTTGCAGGTCCTTTGTAGGTTATTTTAGCTTTCAACAAAGAGATCTAGAACAATTACATGGAAACAAATGGTACCGGAGTGCAGTCTTACCTGTATGGTTTAATTGTGCATTAAGTCCTTAAACTTCTATTTCTTCCAAGTGTTTACTCTCTTTTCCACATTCCCCCACTGGATTTGTGCTAGTCTGAATCAGCCCCACCTGCTTGCTGGGAGTGAATGAATTTCCAGCACACTCATTCAGCACTCCTCACTTGCCACTGAAAAAGCCCCTGAGACCTAGTGACAGAGCATTCAAACTATTAAAACATATAAAATATCTGTGAAACATGCTCGTCCTAGGAGCTGAGAAGTTGGGTTTGCCAGCTCTTAGCCTCTTTAAGGTTATGTCAGGTCATCGTATTAGCCCTAGAGACAGGGTCTCTGTGGTACTTGAAACTAAACTTCTAATCCCCTTTGGACTCAAATATAACTTGGGATATGTGTTTTCAGATGCCTCTGGTTTGGGCCAATATCAGCGCAATTGAGAAATGTGTTCACTCCTTAGTTTCAGGATCTTGGTCGTTCCAGTTAATCAGAATGTCAGTACTTAGTGACGTTTGATGCATTTTCTTGCACATTAACTCAATTTTATGTGTGGAAAACTGATAGGCAGTTCCTTATTACAGGCATTGGAGGCAAGATCCTTTTCTGAATGAACCTTTGATCTTTCATTAGTCCTGATGCTGAGAGCTCACAGTATGCGGTGGTGGTCAAAGCAGGCTGCAGACACTGAATGAGCAGTGGGATTCTTATAAAACAGAATCATTTGAGTTGGAAGGGATCCTTAAAGGTCATCTGGTGCAACTCCCTGCGATGAACAGAGACACCTTCAGCTCTATTGAGTGCTCAGTCCCTGTGGCTTGACCTTAAGTGTCTCCAGGGATGAGGCATCCAGTGCCTCTCTGGGGAACCTGTTCCAGTGCTTCACTGCTCTTTCTGTAAAACAAACAAACAAACAAAAAAACAACTTCTTCCTAATAGTCAATCTAAATCTTCCCTAATCTCCCTTCTTGAAGAGGTCTTTTTTATGGAACTGCAGCCTTCCGTTTTCTCTCCCACCCCACCGAAGCAGTGCTCCTTTCCCAGTGTCATTTTTCCAGTGGCTTCTGCTGCTACAGCTGAAAGGATAGAAGGGAAATTGTGCAGTGCAGTGGTGTCCCTATCAAGAGGAGACTCATGGGTGACAGGGAAATTTGGCTATAACAAGAGACAGTGGTGTATCTCTGATTTCTGCATAAAGTACATCAGGAAAGGACCTGAAGGCAAAGACTAAGGGGAGAGAGAAGGAAGGAGCAGGTGTGACTGAGTCTGTAGTCTTAGCTGAGAGGCAAAAGTAGAACTTAGAGCTCCCAATCATGACAGCCCCCCCCCCCCCCACTGCCACTCCTGAATTATTGCCTTGATTAGCATGATGTCTTGCCCTCTGGCAACCATGTGCCATTGAGTCTATGGAGGAAAATATATGAGCGTTGAGAATAATTGGTTCTTTGATATTAGATTTCACAAAGGTCAAAGTATTCTGTGGAGAGCGAGACAGCTGAAAAGTCACATTCCCTACAGGCGCTGTGGCACTGACCTCTTGTGCCTGCGAAAACTGGGAATCACAGATAATCTGTTGCAATGCCATGGCTTCTTCACTGAGAGACTGCAGGATCTCAGTGCAAACACTGTGGCGTCTCAGCTGGCAACACTGGAGCTCTTTGTAGCACCAGGTCAGGTTGTGTGGGGGGGAATTTAGATAAGCTTTTCATGTTACATGATCTGTCCTGTTGCATTACTCTAGCAAATGGGCCACTAGAAAGCTGCTTGGCTCTCTGACTGTCTGTGCACCAGCCCAAGGACATTCCTCTCTTCCCTTGATCTGTGGCAGCTCTGATATTCTTGGGACAAATCTGGTATGTGTGAAGGATCTTGCTGTCTGTATCTGTGGAAATTCTGCAGGTCACTGTGACTCAGGTCTCCAGCAACCATGACAGAAAGTCCCAAAAAGCAGGAGAACTTTTCAAACTGCTGTCCTAAAACCTCTCAGTGTAGAACCCTCTGCCAATGAATAACATGCAAATATTGGCTAAAGTCATGAGTGGTGTTCTTATTTCCTTTCTCCTTTCCTTCACTCTCTTCTCCCACCACTAGAGAATTGGCCCAATTTTGTCTCTTCTGGAGGTGCTACAGGTTATTTTTGTAGTGCTTTGACTTAAGGTAAAATTTTCCCATTAATTGTTTAGGGAAAAGATTGGGGTTTGAAAGGAAGATTCTTTTCGCTAGAAGAGGCATCCTTAGTTGTGGTTGCATGCAACAATGAGATTCAGGCTGATTTTACATTCAGTCCCCGTATTCCAATTGCCATTGAGTGTTACGAAGAGGTATCAGTAGTATGACTCTCCTGGCAGTAGCTGTTTCTTCACAAAAATGGACCAGTGTAGAAGAAAGCAAGTGTGTGCTGCCAGTTCTTCTTGATGTTTTCCATGCCAATGCCACTCAACACCCCAGGGAACAGTGTCTTGCAAGGTTTTCTATCCAAGGCCATTGCTTGGCTGATGCCTTGCTCAGAGCTGAATGAGAAGCCTGGATGTGAAGAGCCATTTCCGCCTGCTGCACTGACCCCTGTTCAGGTCCGCTGGCCACTGACACATTAAAGTCAGGACCGTGCAAAACTTCTCTCGGTGTAGTGTGAAATTCGCTCCAAAAGAGCAGAAACATCTGGTTAGAGCCAGGAAGTGGTTGCTGGCTGGGTTTGGCAACAAGGGAACGTGCAGTTAATGCACTCTTACCTCATCAGTAGGTGTCACTGCAGCAAAAGACAGGGTCCAGTGGAAAGTTTCAGAGGGGAATAGAAAGGGTACTTCAGCCAACCAACCAGATGCAGTCGGTTCAGTGCTTCCTGACTACGGCCAGGGAACAGCTATGGATCTGGGTTTATGAATTGCTTGTAATAAGGCTATAGGAAATGAGAGATTAAGGAAATGAGTCATTAAGTGATTACAAAGACATGTGGAGTGCACACAGTTGTGGCCGCCAGTAACAGAGCATTGAGCAACTGTAAATTTCTTCTACGGGGATTTTGGGAATGTTCCTGCTGAACTTGTATGCAGTAGTGAGTTACGGTTCGGTGGCTATAGTTGAAATGAACCGGTAGCAAGTTTCAGTCACTCTTAGCACAGAACCCACAAAAGAGTTCAAAAGAGTTTTCTTCAGCTCAAAATCATAGAATCGTAGAGTGAATCATAGCGTGGCTTGTGTGAATTTTAAGGTCCCCTCCAACACAGTTCCAAGCCTCTGTCATGGGCTGGTTGCTCCCCAGCAGATCAGGCTGCCCAGGGCCCCATCCAGCCTGGCCTTAAGCACCTTCCTCTTGTTGCCAAGCCTGGTGACTAGGAGAAATATTGCAACAATTAAAAGATGGCCACCCTCCCATTCTGTATGATTGAGGTCTGTGATTCAGTATAGGTGCAGCAGCTTTAAGCAATGCTCAGGGAAATACGGCTAGGTCTTGGGTCAGCATAAAGCAGGAGTAGGAGGGGAGCAGCATGGCTGCACTTGTTCAGCAGGTGCACTCCCCTCAGCTGGTGTGCAGATGCTTTCTGGTGTGCCTGGAGGCCTTTGCTCACACCACAGTGAACCTGCTTCTGTTTCCAGCCTCTTGGACAGCAACTTTTCTGGAGATAGCCCCCTCCCTCTTCCCCCACAAAGCTGGTGCCGAAGATCCATAAATGAGCTCTGTTCATTTTAAGAGTTCAGCACTCCTGAGGCAGTATGGGAAGAAGGTTTCGGAAGCTGCTGCTCCAGGCAGCTGGGATAAGTCACTGAACCCATTAGAATGGACCCTCCACATGGCTTTCTGTCAAAAAATATCTTTTGCATCCTTTTCTTTTGAGAAGCACAGTCAGGAAAAAAAAGGGTCTGAAACCCAGGGCAGGTCAGTCCTGCTGACTGCTGTTAAGCATAGTGCCAAGAAGGCATAGGGTATGGAAGGAAGAGATGAAGTCAATTCTCTTTCGAAGCTATCCTAATGCTGGCTGTGTTGTATAACACTGATTACCTCTGCCATGTATTTCCCTCTCACAGCCTAACAGTGCAATCTCTGTATACCAGGTGCAAACAAAACCTTTTCCTATTTGATCTTGCTCCCTTGTTTTCCCTTCTATTGTGTAGCTAGCTGTATTAGAAGGCAGAGACACTTCCAAATTCTCTGCAGTGTGCTGGCAGATAGGAGAGCAGGGAGCAGAAAAGCCACTGTTCATGCTACCACAGCAGAAGCCATGTTCCAAGCAGCGGTGTGTGAATAAGAGCCTCAGTATATGGAAGTTCTTGACCTTATGACTTTAAATCTAACTAGATAAGAGAGCCAAAGAGTGGGAGGTGAAACAGAAGCCCAGAGAGTTTGAAAGATTTGTCATAGCCTATCTGGGACTGGTGCCCAGACCTTCGAAGCACAGCTGGGTGATGATATTATTGGTATTATTATTATTAATAATAATTGTGAGTGTGCCAAAAGCTGGTGCTAGGGTAGGATTAAAAGGGATTGCTAAAATGGGCAGTGTGGTGAATATTTTTGGCTAAAGAACATACCAGTTTTGAGACATCTTTCAAGATTTCTCAAACGTTTTCTGAACAAAACTTTTAGAGAGATTTTTGAAATGGGACCTTTATAATTAATAATAGACATCAAATTTAAAAGGAATAAAAAAAAAAAAAAAAGAACTTTTTCAAAGATCAAAGTTAGTAAAAAGTGTAAAAAGCCCTTCAATTTCAGTGCAATGAAACATTTTGGTCCAATCCAAAACCAACTTATTTTTTTTCATCCAAAACCTCAGAAGATTATCGTTTTGGTTGAGCCTGCTTTCTCCCTTCTGATTTTCCATTTTGGTGACCAGACCAAAATATGTATCACTCACCAAGTTCTGGTCATAAATCCTAACAAAAAATGTGTCCCATGGACTACATTAAACTTTATTATGTAGAGTTTTTGACAAAGAAAATCTCTCTCCCAGGCATTTTAACTACATCACCACAGTAACTGTCCTACCATGCTGCAACTTCTACTACAGTATTTCTTTGTTGCGCAGATAACTGTGACCAAACCCTTGCTAACGTAATTCATGGGAGGGAGCAGCATGATTGAAACAATACTCACGCTTCAGAGTTGACCTTTAAACCTATCATAAGTCACAAGTGTCAAAATCAAGCAAGGTTATGCAGAGGAGGTTATGAAATTTCAGCACTTATGCAGATGTTGGGTTTCCTATGCCGTAATGACAGTAAGGCAACTTAATTGATTGTGTGTGTCCTAATGAAAAGGAAAAATGAACTGTATCTTCTTTGTTTTTCACTTTCAGATGATGCTAACTCTTCTGTAGTAGTTTTATTTAGGGAGCTTAGGGGTATTTTATTTTTTTTTCAGGGAAAGTTGTTTTGTCTTTATTTTCCTTTCTGCTCTGGATTTTTTTTTTTTTTTAATGGTGGTCCCTTTTTGTTTTCTTTGTTAGAATTGCTTGGTATGAGACAATGCATCAACATCTTTCACTGTAAGCAAATGCAGCCAAGAGGCGTATCAGGGAGGTATTTGCTCCCTGATGAAAGTTAGGGAGGAGTAGAAGTCTCTGTTCACAGCTCAATGTTTACAAAAGCTCAGGAAAGGAAGGAGAAAAGCCACGTGCTGACAGTGAATGTGGAAAATTACACAGGAGCAAGGTAACTGATCTAGCAAGAACCATACTCATTGACTGGTTGTCTACCCCTCCTGCACAAAATGTCAAGTGATCTTAAATGATCTGGAGCAACTGCAGTTGTTTCAGTGGAAAAACTCCCTCAGTGCTATCTTCTGACTCCCTTCTTGTCCCAGGAATACTTTTCCACAATCACGTCAATATCCACCAGCAGGATGGTTTAGAAGTATTGTTGTGTCTGATGCTGTCAGAGAGAAAACTACTCCCTTTAATGACTAACCACTTCTGTTGGTCCCCTCTTGCCCTGCAAATAAAAGAGGTCTGTATAACGGGGGCATAACTATGAGTTTGTAGATGTATCTAAGCTCAGGTTAGAAGAACGCACCCAGACAGCCCTACAAGTTCTTTAACTGCTCTGTCAGAACACAGAGAGAGTAGGAAAGCAACAGTGCTGAAAACACACCATCAGTTGGAGACCTACTTGTGGCTCAAGATATCTACCAGAGGAATAACGAGCAAGAGCTGTATCCAGACTGTCTGTCATAGATGCACTAAGATACAGGCAGCAGTTACTTCCCTTCATTGATTCCAGAGACAGGCTCTGACAGTCCATTACTCCAACTCCCTAAATATGATCTTAAATTGACCGATGACAAAGCTGCCTGCAATGTTTGCCATCTGAGTATGACAGTGTGGCTTGTATGAAATAAGATGAATGGTTGTTCTTACAGTACTTTGATCTTGAGATGCCAGTAAGACCAGGGAAGGCTCTTTCTCTTGCAGCACATACAGTTCCCATTGGCATGGCATGGCTTCACCCCAGGGCAGCAGGAAAAGGGAATCAGTGTTCACCAGATTAAGTGGAAGAAAGAATCACAAAGTGTTTGATTTCTCATCTTCTGGCTGAATTTCTGGAACAAAATAGTCTGGCTCCGTAGAGAACTAACAAGCTGAAATTTGATGGCCTGCGTTTGTACAGGAAGTGAAATTCTATATTCAGATATCTTCTGGCTTTGCAAATTTGGATGATCTGTAGAAGACTTCCATGCACAGAGCTGATATTCTAACAAATGACAGAAGTCATTCTTTCCTCTACACAAAGAAATGTCATGCAGGGGTCAGCAGATGATGTGCTGCTCCTTGTCCTTCACCCCTGGTGCTGCATTCAGCACCAGACTTCATGTCTCATCTCTAGCTCTACTATTATAGTTTGCCCCTATATCTAAGAATTCATCTTGTAGCACAGCAGATATTAATGACGTTTCAAGATAATTCTGAAACTGTAAATAAAATGAACAAACATAGTTGAGATTGGCAACCTCTGCAGGCTACCATTCAAATCCACTTCCTTTTTCATATTCATTCCAAGTTTCTACAAAGGTATTCAGGTGATATTTAACAATTGCTATACTGAGCACTGGTTGTTTTCCTGATCTTGGTATGTAATCCATCATGTGCACAGACAAGAGGTGATTTGCCACCTCTCTGTAGCTGTCTTCCCAATATTGGAAGATCCTCTTCTGCTGCAGTGCAGTTCAAAGCAATTCCACAGCATTCATAAATTTGCTTTGAAAGTTACTATCTTTAACACATTGAAAATGAAGAAAAAAAAAAAAAAAAGTAAGTAATCCCACCATGAAAACAAATACCTGTTTTTAGAGGCATTCATGCTGGAGAGGGGAGGGCAAGCGACCAGTGGTGTGGAGGAACAAAGAAGCTTATCTGGCCATTGCTTTGACCAATGAAAGAGCAGCCCTAGGAGTTTACTCCACCAGGTTTAGAAAAAATAATAACAGTCCTCCCTCTCCCAATATGCTAAATATGATCCTTGCTAATGTGAATTAATACCAGGCTTCAGTGCAGCCACTGGGGTAATGTGATGCTCTGGAGTGCTGTAATCCTAAACAGAGCATTAGGACAGAAGCTCCCACTGCAGCTGTGGCTTCTTGCAGGTGTTTCTTCCCCAGGCAGCCCCCTCAATAGCAAGTCTGTGGCTGTGTGAGATGCATGGGCTCTGGGAACTCTGTTGTGTTCAGACAATATTCTGAAGACATGGGCTCATCCAAAGCTGGCAGTACCAGGAGTAAGGGGGGAAGTTCAAAGTGGTACATGCTGCTGTTTGCTATGTACAAAACGAGATGGATAGAGAGAAACAGGTTAATGAAGGAAATGTATTTCTGCTTTATCTTCCCTGTTTTGTTCCCTTTCCCCGTGATGCACTCTCTGTTCATTCGAGTGGTGTTCCCGTTGCCCCCGTCCCTGCCTCATGACTTTCCCTTATCCTCCCCTTAAGCAAGCTTACACGTTTCATCAACAATCCCCACTATTCATTTTTCAGGGGCACCAAAGGGAAATAGAAGTCTCCTCAACTAAGTTTGGCATCCCTTGGGACTGCCCTGTTTTCCCTTCACCCATCCTTCACCACCCTCCTCCCCCAAGCCCTGTACAGTGCCTGTTTGCAGCCACAACTTGATATTGGGTTACAACAGGCCTCCAGCTGACCCGGTGGGTTCATCCTGTAAAAATACCGCTTGTGCTGTTTGTCTCTCTGATTACTCTTGGCTTGTAACAGGTGGGCTGCCAGCCTGAAGGGGGAGGGCAGGATGAAAAAGCAGCTCTTTAGCTGCATGCCCTCTTCAGAGAAGATGAAAAAGACCTGTTTGTTCTCTCTTCTGTCTTTGTCCCTAAGATCCTGGGTTCTAAAGAAAAGGGTTTTGTGTATGTCCTTTTTATTTTATTTTTTAAGTTCAGCATCACTGGGGTCAACAGAGGGACATTAACAGCATTTGCCTAGCTTAATTTCTGGCATAGCCTCTCTGTTTAGATGCAAGTCCTTGTCAAAGTCCTAGCTGACTTCTGAGATCCTCACACTGCTGCAGAACAGATCAGAGATTCAATTAGTTTAATGACAAATTAATTGTCATTAACTGCTTATTAATTGTCTCTTGGGAGAAGAACTACTATTTTTGACTATTGGTTCATGGGCTTTCTTTCTATCTTGGATGCACTCAGGAAGTGGAGAAAGAGGACAGAAACAACTAACAAAGTACTTTGAGTTCTTGAAGTGGATATTGGAGGGAGGAACTTCTATTTAACTCAGTGTTGCAGGTCAGATTTGAACAATTTGCAGCGTGGGTGTGTTTCAGATGTAGATCATAACTCAACAGTTTGTTCCAGTTTCATGATGATATAACACAAGAAGTATTGTTCTAAGTCATGAAAGTGTTTCCTCTCACTTTTGATAGCAACTTTACATTCCTTCTGGATTCAGGTAGCCATGGACTGCTTGATGGCCCATAGTTGCCTAGGTAAAGTAAATAAGGAAATGCATGAAAGGTTCTTACATGGAAACAGGTGGATTTCATTCAATTCCATTAATTTTATTACATACTACTCACTTCCTAATGCATTCTTCCAGCAAAGACTTATCTGGTGTAGAAACACTGGATTCATTGAAGTGAGATGACCAGATACTTGGCTGGTGATTTTCTATTTTCCTAATCACCTGCCCTATATCTAATCTACAAAATTCTGGAAACTTGTATGGAAACCTTCATGGGCAGGTTTTTCGGGCTGTAACAAAGACTTAGTAAAGGATACTGCCACCAATCTGGATGTATGCTGCACAGTGAGGGGAGGGTGATGATAAGCATTGACTGTCTCCTAGACTGTCAGCAATTCCCAAAGCCAACAAGGCCAAAGTGACACAAAAAGGGAGAATGAGCACTACACCAGCCAGACTGAAGGACTTTGGAGTCATTTGTTTAGAAAGGACACTTCTGTGTGTCCGCATAACACAATTTCAGTACTGATATTTTTCAGCTAATAGTGACTTCTGTCTCCCTTTCTACGTTTTGTTCTATTTCACAATGAAAACCAGGAAGCCAATTTAATTTCCCGTTTTTCTGTTCAAGCAATTCTACTTGGGAGCTGTGAGCAGTAGAAATTGTATTTTTCAAGAAATTTAGAGTTGCTGATGATGTCTGAAATATAATGCTAGGTCATTTCTACATGTGGATAGCTGCAGAATCTTTTGGAAGAAACTCCTTTCTTGTCTCACACTTGTTCCTGTTTCCATGAGTGTCCATTAAGTTACGCTGTACCTCACCTAAAAAAAATCTGCAAATTAAAAAAGGACAATGGTTTGTCTGTCTTTAATTCTACAGTGGCAAAAAGAAGCACAAAAGACTTTATATAATATATTGTATTGTATGATATTTGTTTCACTTTACAGACTCAGGAACACTATGTTTCTTTATTCTTTTATGTCTTTCTTCCCTGTATTTCTTGGAAAATGAAATTGGAGTGGTTGCTGAGAATTTAGTAAGTTTAAAATGGACACATTTTCACAAAATTTCATCTGCCCAAAAAGATCTAAGCCACTGAAAATATTTTCTCTTTTCCAGTGGGCATTATTTTCTTAATACCTTAATTGTCATAATCTTGTTATGATCTTCCTTTCTTGAGAAGAAAATAGGTCAAGAAGCGCAGGTATTTTAGAACTATAGGCATACCATTAAATAAAACTTACTCTAAAAAGAAGCCAACTCTATTTCTCCACCAGCCATTGAGATCCTCAAATGAACAAGCTCAATTGTATTTTTTTTCCTTCTCAAATCATTTTCAAAGGGCAAATTACCCTATTTCAGCTATAAGTTTCATCATCATGACTGCCTTAAAATTATAAAGTAAGTGACAAAATTTACTGTTTGTCATTGCTGTACTACAGTGCCTGCTTGGCGCAAGGTTCCTAAAAGCCTCAGGAGTTGCCCTGGGGATGAATTTGGCCTGCAGGGGTCTTCCATTTACTTTGATTTATTGTGCTCATTCAAAATGTATTCTCATTTGGATGGTCAGGGATTTACATGCATAGCTTCCATTAACACTAAAGGGTGATACCATTAAGACAAATGTACAGTTGATCTCTGGCACTGTAGAGATAAAAATAAACCTTGGAGAGTGCTCTGGCGGGGTTGGACATGTTCATTGCCTGAGTTTAATTCCACAGCATAAAGCAACTTTAAAATGCAGCTTTATAATTTTACCACTGCTAACCTGTGCTTCTTAGAGGCAGGGAGAGGAGAGAAAAGGGGGAACCGTTCATGAGAGAACTGAAGGAAGATGAGATCCCTTCTTTCAAGACTCAGCATGAAGGCAGTGTTTGATAGGAATATCAGGGAGGATCAGATGATTTCTCCTCTCTGAATCATCCTCACAGGATTGTTTTTGAACACTAGAGTGCTTTCTGCTGTTATTTCAGCGGTGTCACAGTAACCTCTGGAGAGGGAGCTTCCTACCCTTTCCCTGAAGCCAGGCCAACCAATAGACCTATGTGAACCAAGAGAAGATCTGTGCCCGGAAGAGCTAAAAACAGAAAAACAAGTGGGGTTAGATGGGAATTCAAATTTTAAGAGTCAAGAAGCAACTTTTTGTTGCTGAAATTAATTAACTGATGTTGTGGTACATTCTTTTGAAAAGCTCTGCTGAGGCATCTTGGATGTTCAGATGAAGATAATGTTGAGAGAGGAGGGAAGACTGTTACTACAGGGGCATTAAGTCTGATTGTTTATTTCTCATTTGATCAAGCTTGTGCACAAGACTTGAATGAAAAACCCTTCCAAAAAGGCATTTGACAAAGTCTATGATGGCCTTTGTCCCATGATGACCAGTCTCTCTTGAGGAAATAAATTGGCTTGTGAGAAGAAAACCTGGCATGTGTAGTAAGACATCTGTCTCTTAGATGTCTCTGTCACTGGCTGAAATGGCTCGTGCCTAGCCTCATTTAGCAAATCAGAGGTATACAGAAGCCACGGGTCTGTCTAACACATCTCTCCTCCAAGTCTTAGCATGAGTTATTACGTGATGCAAATCTTTTCCATGTTCTTCCAGCCGAGGAGAGGCTATCTCTGATATGTGGAATGTTCTACTTCAGAGAACCCCTAGCTTGGCAGGATGCCCAGAGTAGTTTGTCAGGTGCACATCGGTATATTGAGCCTTCACAGGCAGTGAGAAAGTGGTGGACTGAGGCAGAGCAATGGATGTAACACTGAATAGTCATTTAATTCCTGATGTTGGGCAAGATGCTTCATTTTTCTGTACCTTCCTCTTCCTCCTCTCACATTTCTTCTGCATCTTCTTTATATCTTCATTGAAGATAAAGCCTGGGAAAACAACTTGTACATGTTTGCATTAGAGATTGGCACTAGTTGTTTTCTCAGTTGCTTTAGTGAAGTCATTATATGTCACCAACACAGACATACTTTGGTTTGGGCAGGAACTGTACCTTTGGGGGGTTATTCTGTCTGCGACTTTATTATTTTATTGGTCATCATAACGTGTTTTAAGTAGTTGCCTGTCTTCAGCTGTAAATGAATACTGGCTTTTGATAGCTTATTTGGCTCTCTTGCTATGGTAAAACAAATTCTGTATTTCAAACACCACTGAACAGTTTTCCACTCCTGTGAGTGAATCCAAGTTTGCAAATTTTGCTTTGCTGTACAGTACCATTCAACAGCCTGACCCAGCAAAACTCCTACAGATCTCACAAGACCCTTGGCAAGACACAGAAAATATTCTGTGTAAGCAGCAAAAGGAATCAGTGAGGAGGAGAAAGAATGAATGCAGTTCTCATTTGTTTTTAGGGCTTTTTGTCTTCTTTTTATCATCCTCCCCCTAGCTCTCTCCTATCCCCCGCACCCAAGACCACAATATCATGCATGTAACAAAATCAGTTCCAATTAGAAGGTTTTGTTACAGCTGTAATAAGCTTTCACACAGGGAGAGTCCCTTGAGACCTATATTTCATCTCAACTTTCCCCACCGCATTAAACAGGGAGTTTGATTCTGAAAAACAGAGATCGAAATTCTCTCCTCCCGTACTCAACACTGGCAAGTAATGAGAATTGACAATTCCAAGGCTTGATGTGAAATTAGTGTGGTCTGGACTGAAGCTGCTGGTGTGATAACAGGTTTTGGGAATGTTTCCACTTTCATCTATTTATTTATTATTCTTATTAATTATTATTAAGCTTGTGATTTGGCAGTGAGAAGGTGGGAGGAGGAAGAAGGGAAGAGAAAAGGGAGTCAGTAGCTTGGCAGCACACAGCCCAAATCTAAACACCACACATGCTTGCTATACCCTGGAAAAACCTGGATCTTGCACAACAATTTCTGTAACAGCATCACTTGGATAAACCAGCAACTTACTTGGAAAGAATCTTTGCTTTCCTAGAATTCATGTAACTAAGAGATAAAATGACCTTGAGGGATGGCAGCTTTCCTCATAAAGTGCATTAACTCTTTCAGAGCAAGCCTCACTGAAAATCCCCATTTATCCATACTGTGGCAAATTAGACAGAACAGTAGGGTCTGCCAATGGGTCTCTTTGCACTAGCATCATCAGGTTTCCCATCACCTTCAGGTCTGATGATTTAGAACCATAGAATCATAAAGGTTGGAAAAAACCACTAAGATCATCTGGTCCAACCATTAACCCAACAAGTTAGAAGGGAGACTTTAAAACCATCCAGTCAGCATTGCCTGTATGTGCTGATAAACCTGCTGCAAACAAATGACTTGACCCGTCTTTACTCCTTCCTACTCAAATGACCTCAGAACTGATGACTTGACTCACTTCATCGTCCCTTGAAATGAACTGCCAGACAGGTTAACATAAGGTCCCTCAAAGAGAGACAGTCACTTGGATTGCTGTCTTGAACTATTTGTGTTCCCCTTGGTCCTACAGCAGTGACTTTCAGGATGAAGATGAGGAATGAGACAAGCAGCAACCAGTCAAATCTGCTGTGCGGCTAATTGAGGAATGATCAGTGCTGTGAAGAGCAGAACTGAGTGAAGACTGGGGCATAATGTTATTTGGCTGGATTTTCTGGTGTTTAAAAATAGTGTTTTCCCTGTGTAACTTTCCCCTTCAGAGGGCTGCTCTTCCCTCTGCCCTAGTTGCCTGTTTTCACAACAGCAGTAGGAATGCAATAATTCTTTTCACCCTCTGTCAATTTTTATCAACCTACAGATTCAAGGCTGTTAGTGTGTAACTGACAGACAGAGTGAATGTAATTCTTGTTTGCTTGAAAAAGAGGGAAGAAGAAAATTCAGATCATTTAAAGGGGAACAAAAGGAGCCGATTAGGAGAGAAAAGCAAAAGGAGCAATGAGCTGAATGCTTTTTACTGGTTACTCTATACCCAGATGTTATGTCTGTGAAGAAGCCTGTTTCATACTTCAGAATATTTCCACAAAGAGAGATTCTGACAGCTTCCACTTTTCTCTCATTTTGCATGATGCTCTTAGACCAGGTGCTGCACACTTTCCAGAATTTAAGACCCCCACAAAGGCCTCTTTCCCAGAGCAGAGCTATCCCAGCTGTGCTCAGACAATGCTGACATCCACTTTCCCTTAAATTCGCTACTAGTTTGTCTTTGAAATGAAAACTCTCCTCCCTCTCTTGCCCGAATTCCTGGGTTTCACCCCAGAGGTAGCTGTATTTCACTGTCAATTGAGCTGACCGTGAGGGATGAGTATTCCCTTCTGCTGCATCATGAAAAAGGGACTGCAGAAGAGCTCTTTTCTATATACTCCTCAGCTGTCATCACTATGCAAAAGATCATTTAATGAATCTCCAGCAAGATGCTTGAAATGACGGGAAAGAAGGATCTACCTTTTCAGCTGGTGCACAGCTCCCCAAGCTGCTGCAGTTTTGTGCATTTCTCTGCAAAGACAGCAATGTTAGAGGTAGAGCTGCTGATGGAAAAGCAGCAAAGATCTGCACAGGGAAGGGGAGGCAGATGTGTCTGTCCTATCACTTCATTTCTCTTAGCAGTTTGTATAGCTGGGAAATGGGGAGAAGACGGACAGTATATCTCTTTGCCCATGGTCCCAAGTCCTGCTAGAAAGGTGAAAGAAAGAGGCCTGCAAGGCAATGAAGTGGTGATCTGTCCAGGCCAGAAGCTTGTGTAGTAATTCTGCAAGAGCTCATAGGAACACACACACCTCTGGCTGCTGGAACCTGTTTGACTGCCAGAAGGGACAAGAGCCAGAAGACCAGGTCACCCAAGAAAATAAAAACCAAAAAATAAAAAAGAACTCAAAACCAACAACAACAGAAAGAAAGAAATAGCACACAGACCTCCTCCAAAATACCAACAGAATCAACCCCGTGACAGGCTCATTGAAGATAAAGGAGTCTCCACCAGGGATGAATTTGCTGTGGTATAATTAATTCCCCTTTGGAACAGTTGCCAGAAGGGATATCTGATTAAAAATCTCTTCCCTCCTCCAATAGGAAGCACCTCCTGAAGCACAGCACCTCCCTTCCATTCCCCACAGCAGGAAGCACCACTCCAAGCCCCAGTGTGAGACTTGAACCTGCAGTGACCTCCTGAGCTCTGCAGTGGAGGATGTATTAGCCAGTGAGTCATGTTGACTCTGGCTTGAATCTAAATAGGCCTCTCTTTTCATACCAGAGAAACCACGTTCATACAGCTACAGACCTTGCCTGTATCGGATGACCCTTGATGCATGAATTGGGTGGTGCTCATTGCTGACATCCTTGCCTGGAGGAAAGGAGTGAGCAATGGGGTGGGGATGTCAAAATCCAGTTCCTCCAGAAGTTACATCCTCTCTGTAATTTAGGATGTAGAAGAAATTGTCATCCAATTTGAACATTAGAGACTAAGCTAGCACTCTGAATAATGAAAATGACGACTTCTCTTTCTCTGTGGGTGGCCTTTTCTTTATAAGGATCCTTGGTTGTCTGAAACTACATCTTTTTGAGGAGCCACTTCTTACTTCCTTGCATGCCTATCCTGTATAGAGTGAACTCATCATCTGTTTTTTTGACGTTCCATTGTGAAGGTACCTTCTGGCCTTCCAAACCACCTCCTGCTGTAGATGAGCTAGCAGAATTGGTGGCCACTTCTGGCTCCCTTTCTCCGTTCTCCTTACAGAGTCTTGGGATTTTCTCAAATCCCCTCTGCATGCATAGGCTGAGCGGACATGTTGAAGCAGGGTGCTAGCAGACAATCAGACAACCCTGCACGGAAAACCTAGGGTGTGAGAAAAAGAGCTTTACAACCAAATCAGCTGGTGGCATTCCTAGACCTCTGGCTGGGAAGGAGCAACTTCCAGATGAGAAGCAAGACCAAGCGAGCCTCCCAGCCACAAATGCTGCAGGAGGGTCTATTACTCACTCAGGGATGGTTATCTTCAGCTTTCAGGCAAGATGCCAACCTGACATTATGCAGGAGGGATTTTGCCCGCTACTGAAAATGGCCTACTCTCAGCTGGATGGAGCAGCTGGTCAGCAGGACACTTAATCACACTTCACTTGAGGTACTCAGGTGGTTGAGAGTTCAGATTAAAAATCTGTGTCTGGGTAGGGCACTCTGTATCCGCTCATAAGGATAAGCTGCTGAACTCTAGTTCCTTCTGCTGATATTTGCCAGGATACTATTTCAAACAAAGGTTATCCTCTGCCTGATTCTCTCTATCAGCCTGATAACCAGCAGGATATTTGTGCTTTTCCCTGATTGTCCTCCTTTTGCAGCTGAACAAAGAGCGTTGTTTCCAGAATATCAAAACTGAGTTCACTTTGATGGGCTTAAATTACCAGCTATATATCGATGGAGTGATAACAGCCAGACCAACACCTTCTTTCTCAGTTCCTGTGTTCCCCTAGTTCCTGCCCCCCAGAAATATGTTCACATCTACTTACAAGCACTCATGCAATCCTGAACCCTCACTGATGCTATTACCTCCAGACATCACTAATGGTCTACAAAGAAATACAAATTGATGTTGATGGGAAGGCTGAGTAAGCAACAGAGAGATTTACTGGTCAAGAAAACACTAGCTTTTCCTTTCCTTTTTCATATTGTGGTTCATTGGGCTGTCATGTAATGCTAATAACATCCACAGCATTAGCCTGTATTTAAAAACAAAAGCTTCTTGTGTTTGTCAGATAACTTCATCACAGATCACCTGGAAGTTTAACAAAAAAAAGGAAGGGAAAAGGTTGTTCTTTGCCTTCTGTACTCTACTGATACATGTTTGTCCTGCAGACGTGAGTGCGTGGGCTGCTATAATTCTGGTTGCTGTATACCGTACCTTTAAATATGAGTAGGCAGCCTGCCTGTAGGACTGGGAGGGTGTAAATATGGAAAGACATTTAAGAGAAAAGAAAAAGAGATACCTTTTGCAGTGTCATTCATTTAAGAAAGTGCAAGATAGAACAGATTTAATGGGAAACACATCACCCACCCTGAAACCTAGGTTCGGTGGTTATCCAGAGCAAGCAGTATTAGATAAACTTCCCTCACCAGAATTGCTCTCTGAGGAAACCTCTGCTCCAAGAGCTGGCTGTACTGAACAGCCACTTGGATGACCCTGCCTTAAGGCTGGCTGTTTCTGAGGCCAACGGTTGCACAGTGGAACAGCGCAACAATCGCCATGCATACATCCTTCTGAGAAGGACCAGGTGTTCACTAACTGCCTGGCCAGTGGGTCTCCAAAACACCTTACAGCCACAGTCTCTGTGCAGATATGAAGGAAGCAATAGTCTGGCCAGGGTTGCACTGCTGCTCCTCTGCCACACAAATTTGTGTTTTGAAATATCTTCAGCCCATTGGTGCCAGGGAGTCTCCTGCAGATGCTCCAAGACAACAGCCTCTAAGCAGGTTAGGTCTACACCACAGGGGAAGAGTGGTTTGAGAATCCAATTAAGCATCCTAAAGCTTATAGCTTCATCACATTGTTGGCTGCAGCTCAAGCTTGAAATGCCCACACTTGGATTTAGGAAGAGCTAAACTTGGCGTAAATCTTGATGGGATGGACCACAGCCTAAGGCATCACCTACAATTCCTATTTGTGCAGACACAAGTGGACGAGAGCTCAAGTCCAATTTAACGCCACAAACTAGCTCCTCCCCTGGCAGTCAGCCCATATCCATGCCCACACAAATGGGCTTGGGCCCCTGCAAACATACTGCAGTGGTTCCATAGATGATACTATGTAGCAGCTGCACTCAGTTCCTTTTACCTTATATGTTTTCCAAGCTCTCCATCCTCATGCTCTCGTGTCCTTTTTCTTACCAAATGAAGAAGCAGGACTTCTCCAGAATCCAGTACCAAACCATTGCCAGAAGAAAATTGTCTTAGCCCTTCTGACTCCGGTGCTGCAGGCTTTGTCTGCTAGACTAGTGCTGGTCATGTTTGAATAATGACATTAGCTCTGTTAGAAAAGCCATAGCCCAAAAGTGAGTCACTGTGTTCCATCATCCTCTCCATGAATTTCAATGGATACCTGTATATGTCTCCATATGACTGGAACTATTGCTTCTGTTTTTTTTGGGGGGGGGGTTGTTGGTTTTATTTTTGGTTTTTGTTTTTGTTTTTGTTTTTGTTGGTTCTTATTTGATTAGGTTTGATTGGGACATCTATCAGAGTCTTTGGGGCAAGAGATGGATATCTTGCTGTCACTATTCACCTGTTTTGTGTTTCATACACACATGGTCCTTTTTAAAGTGCTACAGAATGATTAGCAATAAGAGTAGAGCATTCGGATCGTATTCATACTGGTTAAAACTGGATTGCTGTGGTATTGTGCTCTGTACTACCCAACAATGATGTCAGAAGACTATGGTCATGTTCATTTTATAAGATTTGGACCTATGTTTGGAATCAGTACTTACGCAGAGGTCAGTGAAGGTCAGAAGATGTTAGCTGGTCTTGGTTATTCTAAAAACAGTTTATTAATATAGTTCAGACATGAGAAAACACAGATTATTTAGTTGATCCTAATGGAGAAGTAGCCACAGTGTAAATACCTTTGTTCCTTTCGTTTCATGTAGAGGGAATAAGTGTTGTGTGTTTGTCAACAGGGGGCTGAAGCCATGAGTCACCATTCAGCAAACACTTCTAGTTCTGTACAGATGGATATCTTACCACTTAGCAATTTTAGGTAGCCTGCATGGAGGCAGAGAAATGCCAGAAGGACTTTATCCTGCAGGTTAAGGTTCTAGGAACAATGGCACACAATAAGCTTTTGGCGTCCCTTACCTACCCACAGGACGTTTCCCATGTACATAGCAACATTTTTTGGCCTGGCATCTTCAGTTCAATCTGTCACGTCATTGAGACAAAAGGAGGCAGTGTGTCCTTGCTGTGGTCCTCAACAGGATCTTGAGCTGCACAGAAGCAGGTGAATTGATGTTAGCACCAATTGCTCCAGAATAAGTCTCAGCCATTGCTGGGGACACAAGTACAGGTGTGATTTGGGCTATGATAACAAGAGTGACTTCACAGAAGCTGTGCCATGTTGGCTCCAAAACATTGTAGGAAAGGCAGTTAAAGTTTTAGTGTTGTTCTCTCTACCTCTCAGCTAGCAGATCACACATGGAGATAGAAATGAGATTCTTTATTATGTTTTCATGTTTTTATTACTCTGTTTTCTATTTGTTAGTGCACATAAACACAGAACCACATGTATACTTGTTTCTTATTAGTGCTGAATACTATAAATTCATCTCATGATTTACGGACAGGTGGAATTTTTTGCACTTGTCCTTCAGGGCTGGTGGTACTCTATAGATACTCCAGCAAATCTCCCTAGAAAGGGATCATTTAGATATCAATCTTTGTTTCCTTGCTGAAGGCTCAAATGCCAGCAGATTTTGGAAGTAAGTGATAAGGCATATCTCCAAGATATGCCTTTTCTGGTGAACTCACTCTCTTCAACCATATTTCTCACCTTGCTTGTTTATTTACTATAAGCCATACTGAAACATCCTCTGGAGCTAATAGTCAGGAGATCCACTTTTTACATGGTTTCATAATGATAGGACAAGAGGGAATGGTTTTAAACTAAAGGAAGGGAGATTTAAGTTAGATTTTAGGGGGGCAATTCTTTACTCAGAGGGTGGTGAAGCACTGGCACAGGGTGCCCAAAGAAGCTGTGGGTGCCCCATCCCTGGAGGTGCTCAAGGCTAGGTTGGATGGGCCCTGGGCAGCCTGAGCTGATAGGTGGCAACAGTGCCCTGTCCGTGGCTAAGGAGTTGGAACTGGATCTTTAAGGTCCCTTCCAACCCAAGGCATTCTGTGATTCTAAGATTCTGGTTCAACATCAGGCCTTGATTTGAGTCTTGCACTCTTTGAATGGAAACTTTGTGAAATATTTTTATTTATGCAAAGAAGGTAGATCAGCAGCTCTGTATGTGTCTGGAGTTTTTTTTTCCTTGCAACAGGAGAAAGAAATCACGTCAAAAGTCTTACTCTATACGGTACTTACTCTGGAAGGGAACAGTGCTTATAAAAGCAATCCCAAAGAATTGCACCGATGTTTTTTTAAATACATATAAAGACATTTACCAGGCTACAGCGAGTCGATTTGCTGTGGAAAGAGAGAGAGAAGAGAGGAATGACGCATTTGTTTCACTTGTTTCCATAGACAAAGATCTTGTAGATGAAACAGTTTGCCCCAGGATGAATCTCAGAGAGAGAGAAAAGCACTCAGACACCATTTTTGCTAGTTCCCCACCAAATTGATGGAGATGATCTAAGAACGTGGTGCTGTTGGACTTGTCATGAAATACCAGCTCCTTCTTGCATGTCACAGGCTGTTCTTTGAGCTCAGCTGCACCTCCAGTTAATGTTTATTGGTGGGACTGTGAAGAGAGGAGGTAATAAGTTCTGGAGGATTTTTCTTCAGAAAATGCCAGACTCAAGTCAGCTCTTGCTTTGAGAGGTTGAAAGTGGTTAGCATCTGAGGGATACTAGGCAAATCAGTGGTCTTCAGTCCCCTTCCTTTGAGACGAGTGTCCAAAAACCACCATTCTTGCTGGCAGTAATTTGGATCCTTTCTGCCAGCGTCAGGCGTTATCTGCATCACCTGTTGTGCCAGTAAAAGCTGCCTTCCCTCAGCACAACCTGTGTCCTTACCCAGTTCTGAGGCCCAGAAGGGGGGTAAAATTTTGTCTTTCCCTTAGGTGCTACCCCAAAATTACTTTTACAGCACCAAGCCACCAGCTCAGATGGCAGAGGTTGCATCTCCCTTGCTAAACAGTGCAGGAGCAAGTCTCCTAAAATCCTATTGGGTCCCAAACATCCGCAAGATCTGATCACATTTTTAAATATCACTGGTTGCAGCAAATGGAAGCCTAGCAACAAAGCTCTCATCCATGGAGAGCCTGTACTTCCTCAGTAAGGGAAGCATTTAGTACAACTCAGAAAGGTCCCCAGCAAACTGTTAGCATAACTGACATAGTTCTACACACTTGGCATGCCCCAAAGTGAGTACATAAATAAATACCTTCAAAGAAACTAGGTCTGATCACGTGACAGAGGCAGACTCCAGACAAGGGCTGTGTAGGTGGAGAACTAATGACTGTACCCTGACAACCTGATGAAGACAAGCCTTCTCTCTTTAACACTGCTGTTAACCTATTGCCAGAGGCACTCCCTGACGTTGAAATTTGGGAATTATTTGCAAGCCCTCAGAAACACCTTGTGCAAAATTAATCCCCTGTTGAGTTTGCATTGAGAAATGCTATGAAGGGGAGAATGGAAACTGAGATACTCAAAACATGACCAGGCAATGCACAACAGTGCTTATTGAAAAATAAGCTTTCTTTGGGACAGTACAGCTTTGGGTTTCACCAGATTTTTTCCCTTTTAAAGGATGATGTCTAAATGAACTGGGCTGAAATTCACCAGCAGATGTCCAAGGCTAGGTCCAAAATGAAAGGCTGATTTAGCAAATTAGGACTGAACTCTGAGTTAAATATCCCAAAGGCTTCAGAATGTAGATGCTCACGCATCAGCCTTTCCTCTTCAACTTTTTCCATTTTCTGGTGCAATCTAAAATACCCACTTCATGAAAGTAATAGCTTCAAAAATGCAGCCATACTTTACACTGCACATCACAGTGAAAGAGGTTTCCTTTTCTAGAGCACATATCACATCAGTGGATGGGAACTTGTGTATTCACAGTTAGGCTAGTAAATCCTCTTAGCAGTCTTTCATATTTCCATGGGCTTTGGAGGTAGTACAGTATGGTTTATTCTTTTCACTTTCCTCTTGTTCTTTTTTTCCTTCGTTACTCTTATTTCATTTTCCATCCATAGGTTGTGCATAGGAAGTCGATTTTGTGGTAGCAAAAGAAGTGGGCAAAATATTTAAATTTCTGGGTAAAGAGACATTTTTTTCTCACCAGTGTTATATTTTCTTCTCTGCCTGGGTCTGTCAGGAGCTTCCTCTGAGGTCTCATCATGGTACCAAGCTTGTTTGAACATACATGTATGAGGTGATTCCTTCAGTATGTGTGCTTGTGCATGTGCATAACTGAATGTTTAGAAGAGAGGCCATGAAGTGAGCACCATTTCAAAGGCCCCTATTTGTCTTGGCATCCTTCTTCTCTCCATTTTTGTTAATTATTTGACGAACTCTTGCTTTGCCTGATGTCCTTCCAAAGGAGAGGAGTCTTCAGCCAACTGCGCACCATTATTCAAACGTTCAGTCACTGCTCTGCAAAAGCCTCTTCAAAGCCCAGCCTGCTGCCCCTGTTTCTGTTTATCAAACAGCTGTGTTGAGATTGGCTTCGTTTGGTCAAGTTCAAGAAGCAGAGCTGCCAAAATTATGAGAGAGGGAGCAGGGGAGAGTGAAAATGCCTCTCACCTCACAGGGAGTGAGAAAAGGGAAAATGGCAGCCTCTGGTCCAGGATGTTATAAATAACCAGTTTGGCACTGCTGCACAAGAAACAGCTTGGCTAGCCTTCTCTTCTCTTCTCCTTCCCCACTGGGTTTATTATGTATTTAACCCTTTGCTTTATTTCTGAGGGAGGAGGTTGTGTCAGCCAGAAGACCTCTCTCTATGTAACCCTTTGCAAACCACATATATCTCCAACATAACCTAAAAGGTCAATGAACCAAGACTGATTCAAGCAAGGCTCCTTGCCTCACAAATGTTTGCTCATGAAACAAGCTCTCAAACAGCACAGCAAGTGCAAAATTAAGTAGAAGTTGAAAAGACGTGTTTCAATTCCTTCATAGCAATAAACCTAACAAGAAAACTAAGAGGATGAGAGAAGAAAAAATCCTGTTTTGACTGAAGGACACATTTATTTACAAGGTTGATTTCCTCTTATTGCAAGAGACATGAAGATATTCCCTTAGGTTAGTTGCAGCTCAGGATTTGTGCAAAAACTCCTGAGAGTCTTTTCCAGGAGTGTAGATATTAGGGAAGGGCAGTAGCTCAGAGATATCCAAGTAGAGGGAATGAAATTGACATTTGGAAGGATGCTGAGAGAGGACCAAGGAAACAGGATGAGGGGAAATAGTTTTAAACTAAAAGAGGGGAGATTTAGATTGGGTATAAGAAATAAGTTTTTTTGTAATAATGGTAGTGAAGCACTGGAACAACCCAGAGACTTGAGTGGATGCCCCATCCCTGGAGACATTCAAGGTCAGGCTAGATGGGGCTCTAAGCACCTGATTGAGCTGTAGGTGTCCCTTTTCACTGCAGGGTACTTGGATCAGAAGACTTTTAAGGGTCCCTTCCAACTCAAACAATTCTGTGATTCTGTGAAACACTTCAATCTCTCTGTAGGTTTTTGCTAAATAGTGATTGCCTTTTGTAAGATGCCCCAATGTTTTATCCAGTCTGCAGTGTTTCTCAGTTTTGACAAAATGCACTCACCACCTCTGAAGTGTAAAGAATTTTAAATCAAAAAGGATTAGAGTTAAATCCACCAGTACCTCTGAGCACAGATCAATGCACTGCGTTTATTTGCCACTGGCAACAAGCTGTGCCAGGCAGAGTGATTAATCCCCACCTGAGGCTGAGGGATAAGCTCTACGTCTCTACACTCCATGCTCAAGTCTCTGCTCAGCTCTTTTGGTGAATAAAGCTACAGAAAGCACAAAAATCTCAATCATCATGGAGATGTTGCAGAACTCACTCTGTGAGAGTTCAAGAAACATTGCTCTGAGCAGATCTTTCTAAAATGCAAATTTGCCAAGGGGCATATCTGGCAAAACCACTTCTTTTCTAACTTCTTTTTCCCAAGCAAACTTTTTCGTAGTTCTCTTCTCCTTTTGAAACAGTTTTCTTACATCTCTTCAGATAGACTGGACATCATTTGGATTCCTCACTGTGGAGTCCAAGGCAAGGCTCCCAGCAGTGCCTCCATGTACTGACCTCTCTCTCTCCTTGTCAGCACTTTGGAAGGGTCTTCCCTGGGACCCTTTGTTCCAGCTCTCTCTGACCTTGGCAACCTTCTAAGAAAATCCTCGGATCATCAGTCACATACTCTCTCTGCAACTTGATTTGGCCAACTCTCTTGTTTTCCATCCCCTCTGGTATCTTTGTCAGTCTCCCAGATAGCACTTTTCCTCACTCCATTTGTCTTCATTTGGAGCCTCGAGCAATACCTCTTTCCTAATCTCTCCAAAATTCCTTTCACTCTGTTATTCTGTTTTGCTCAAGATCTAAGCCACCATTGGAAATAACCATCCACTCAGCTTTCACTTGCAGTGCTCCTAGAAAAGCCTCTACATAAATGATTGTATTTATTCTGGATGTGAATCCTTTCCAGCAGAGGAAATTGGTCTGAAATTTTAGGCACTTAGGTTCTGGGTGGAGGATAAAAATTTCAGAGAATCTTTCAATTAATACCTATGCAAAAACATCTCAGTTTGAGTCAAATGTTCTTTGAATGTGACCTTAGAACAGAAATCCTGGCAGAAGGGCTGTTCTGTGCCATCCTCAGCAGAAACATATCATCCATAAAAGCATAAAAATAGCCAATTTAAAGGTCCAAGATCCCTAAAATCTGAAGTTGGCTATAAGCTGAGTTTTTCCAAAGGAATGACATAGAATGATTCTGTTTTTGGTTGTGCCCTTTCAGCCACTGACACAGTGGGACTGATGAAGCAGTGACCTGGACAAGCCAGCTTCACTGGACTAGTTTATTATTCTAAATATAGGAAGCAGCCAACTACCAAAAATGCTCTTAGAATAAATACTGCTCTCCTAAATTAGCAGTACCCAGAGAACCTTCTCTTTTTCACATCTTTTGATAGTAGCTCTTGAAGATAAATTTATCTGAAAAATTGCCTGGCAGAAAATGGGTCATATATCTCTACTTGGAAGACTCAAAGCTGACATATTCATCTGGTGCAGAATGAGATATTCATGCTAGCTCAGATGGCTGAGAAAAATAGCATAAATTATCACACGGAGTTTCTTAGAACCCCTGCAATAATTCTGCTGGTATCTGATCAGGTTCCCTCAGAAACAGCTCATTTGCCTTGGAAGCAGAGATGATGAGAGATGATCATTTGGGGAAATAAACTTATCATCTCAGTGAAGCTTCTAAAGGACACTCTTTTTTGACTAGTCTTGATCTTTAGAACTTTCTCGTAACTAGAGCGCAGGAGATTGCTTAACTCAATAATTCAGAACTACAGTTTGCCCCGGAGTATAAAACCAGAAGAAGGCCATGCAAGGGGCAGATTCTGTGCTGTCCCTCAAGCTGAAAACTGTTTTTCACACCGGAGTATCCAGTCTTTTACTTGTGGAATATTCCTTCAGTTTCAGGTTTCATTGGGAGTTTTCAGTAGCAAGAAGACTGTCTTATTTCAGATGTTTGTGGAATTGAACAGCAGAGAGAAAAATGCCAGGGCTCAGACCTTTCACTTGAGAAACGTGAAACTTCCTTTTGATATATTTCTCTTCAAAACGTGGTATTTATTTAACAGGCTCCCTGACTGACTCTGGAAACCTGCTATTTTGACTCAAGAATTTTTCTCAGTGAATTATATTAGATAAATATAACCAAAGTGTGTGATTATGCTGGGTCGATTAACTCCTGATGTTGAAACAGAACCATTCCTTTGGCTGTTCTCACTAGCAATTTGTCACTGGTTTATGTTAGAAAAACCTCCCCATGACTGAATGATGGAAACTTTAAAAGTCATTAAATCTTGCCCTTGCAGTTAATTGTTTCTGATTTTGTGTATTGCACTTCTTCACAACTACGTTTTTCCCCCTACAGTCAAGATGCTGGTGCTCTCTGCGAGACCTGGAATTAATATAGTAAAAGTCTTTCATGTGCTTTTCCTGCATTGTCTGAACATGTCATAGAAATCTCAGATTCAACCTGCTTTACTTTGCTGGAAGAGAGAGTCTGAGCTAAATCCTGCAATGTGCTGACTGTCTTTAACTCCTGCTGTCAAATGAAGATCCCAGAGGAAGAGGCATGTATGGATCAGACCTTTTCCTATATTTCATGAATTCTAACTGTGATTTTTAAGCACTGTTTCAGACATCTTATATCAAACTCCTATCATTTGTTCTTTTGTGAGAAGAGAATAGCAATTTTGTCTCTGTTTTCACTTTCTTTTTCCCCAGCATGAGGCAACATCTCCAGCGCAGTGAAAGGTTTCTTGGTCTGAATACTTACAAGCGCCACAGATGGACAGTCCTCATACAGAGTCTTCATTATACCATTATACTACTGCCAAAACTGTGTAAAATTGCCCAAACTGATACATCTCATATTTGGAGGAGAAGCAAAATGCTATCTTGTGCTTACAAGTCCTTATTCTTAATTATTTCAGGAAAAAAAAAAAAAGATGGAGCTAATGTATTTATAGAACCATAGAATCGTTAAGTTTGGAAAAGATCATCTAGTTCAACCATAAACCCATCAGCAAAACAAGAAAAAATACGTTCTGGGCTAGGAAGTGTGAGAAATCCATGACTCCATACTGTGGCAACCAGGAGGTGCCAAAAAACAGTAGAATGGGTTTAATAATTATCATGGCTGTTTATTTCCAATCATTAATTGGTTCTGAACCCTATACTTTTGGCTTGATGACAAAAGTTCACTAAGCAACAATTAATTTTGCTTGAGGAAGGTTCCTGGAAAATGAGCAAGACATGTGTTGGCTGTTGGAGGCTTGCCAAGTATGAGGCAAACAACCTGCAGCGTCTGTAGGCATTCTATTTGATAAAATAAACTGTCTCAATCTGTTTATATCAGGTAATAGAGAGTGACTGCAGTAACACTAGATTGTGCCCAAAGCCAAAAGAACGAAAAGGTATTTCTTCAAATATATCTTGAAGGCAAAGATTGTTCACCAAAATTCCAAAATCTTCTCGAGGGCCTTGGGGTCCCAGCAGCAGACAGAGATCACCTTCTGGGAAGAAGTTAAGGGTCTTAGCAGGCTGTATCACTTTTTGACACTGGCTAGTGGAGGTAGAGGAAGAAGACTGTGGCACAAGGGAGTGAAAAAGTACTAATACTTTGCCTCAGTCCTTTAACCTCAGAGATTTCCTTGTACTTAAACCAAGAATATGGTTCCCAGTGGTTTTGGGAAATGAATGGTTGTCAAAACAAATACCACCCCCTTGACACCCTCCCTCCTTCATTGTAAATAGTCTTTAATCGTTTAATGATAGTCTGCACCAATGGGAAATTGTGATTAATACTGTTTACCACTAAGAAACTCCCATTGCTTTTTTTTACCAAGGAGTCGTTAGATTTGAGCTATATTATGGACATAGAGTTACCTTCCTTTCAAACAACAACTCAGGGAGCACACTGCTCACAGTTATTGCTCTGTGATGGGATCCAGATGAATAAAATGAAGAAGAGGTTTCCTGCTCACTGGCCCTTCTCTATACAGCTCCTCAAGTTCCTTAGATGTTAATAAGCATTTCTGGCCTCATTTACAGGGACAGAGGCATAAGGCAGGTACAGTTGTTTCATTTCATCAGTCCATCTCCTCTGCTGTCTACTGAAAACATTGATCCGATGCCTTTCTTGAAATGACATAGCAAGCTGGACAGCTGGTTCTAAGAACCACTTCTTTGAACTCATTTTCCCTCTTTTCATTTCAAATTGTGAAATATTTTGATTTTAAGATTTAATGAATTTGTGATGGGTTTTTTCTTTTTCTTTTTCTTTTTTTTTTTTCTTTTTTTCTTTTCTTTTTTTTCCTATTGAGATCAAGTCCAAGTTGACTGGGCAATTTAGAGGATTTGACTGGAGTTCCATGAAACATAAGCACGATGTCCTGAACAGATAGAGGACAAATTTGCTCAAAGATCTTTTATGGTGCCAATGTTACTGTTACTTATGAAAAACTCCAAAGCTGGGCCATTTGTTCCAGCTCATTTTTCCAAATCTCTAGAATTCAGGCAGAACTCATGGGCAGAACCACACAAATATGTTGTAGGAAATATCACCACGGACTCACCACTAGAATCAGTTTGAGGCAGGAATCAGGACACCTTGTCTTGGTTTTCACTCAAGCAATTGTGAGGCCAATGGAAATTATGCAGCTGCTGGGCTGGAGTAGGTTGGAGTGACCTTCTCAGTGAAGCTCCTATGTATCCTGCAAGTATGCTGAGATGCGTTTAAAGCTTTCAGTGACCATTCAGACTCATAGAGGCTTACTTCCTGCATAACGCAAGCCACAGAATTTCACTGGGAAATCCCCCCTTTGGGCCCATAATTTCTGGCTAAGAATGAGTAAATCTTTTGATGTCATGTTGGGGTTAAGCTTTTCACCCTTGCAGCAATACAGTTCAGTTAAAAACGTCTCACTCTTTCTCTCTTCCTTTTGTTGTTGTTGCGTGTGTTTGTAGATAGTGCGGATCAAAAATGGTTGTTTTCCCCACGCCATCTATAGCACTTTTCTTAAATGATGCAATCAGCCTGAGCCACAATTGGGAAGCAGTGATGTGCAACATGATGAAATATATACAAGATCAAAGCTCTGATGGTTCCGAGCCAGTGAGTGGGAATGTGGGTCTGAACTTTCCCAGAGTCTGGAGGAGCTGGTTCAGCCCATTGTGAAAGCTCTGGGTAGGTTCCAGGTGCACATTTTCCTAAAATGTGGAGGTATTTAGATCATTATCTCTCATTTGAGCTTATTACAGTGAATTGGCTTCTCTGTTCAGTAACTTTACAACAGGTTTGATGATTATTTTTTTAAGAAACTTTTATAGCATTATGGTATTTGCTTGAATACGAACAGGAATATCATGTTTAAAGATTGATGATGTATCACGCAAGGTGAAAAGGGGTTCATAACATTACATGGGATCTTACCTCTTTTTTGCAGTTCTAAAAAACACAGCAATGCCTGCCCAGCAGATAGCATTTACTCTAGCAGCTGCTGTAAGAGAGTTACTTCCTAAGGGGCATTAAGTGCAATACCAGCCAAACACACCTCTGTAAATAACAACCCCTACCCATTTATTAATTCATTATGTAATTAACATTGAGAATAGCGATATAAGTGTTAAACTTTTCTTGACATTCTCCAGTGTTCTTCTTTTCATAGATTTGTAACTTTGTCAAATTTTAATCATTTGAACTGAGACTTTCCATGTTTATGCTCTGACTCAGGCTTTTTTTGTGTGTGTGTGTGTGGAGGGGGGGGGGGTTTAATTAATGTTTTAACAGTCGGACTATTTCTGAAAAAAAAGAGAAACATGGGAAAATAAATTACTCCTCTAAACCGGACATTTTTCCCTGACTGTTTTTCTTGAAACAGTCTGAAATCTTAATGCTTTCAGGAAGAAACTTGAGAGGGAATAAGCTGGGGAAGAGGAAGGTTCTGTTGTGGGCGGGTTAAGCCCCTGGACATGGCAATGTCCATATGGTCCTTACAGTTTATAATAACTGAATGTTGTCCAGCCACTAAAGTCTCTACACATTCTGTCTGAAAAGTGCCAGTCTCTACTGTAAACTTCTTACATAGCAGGCAGATAAATTGAAATCCTTTATTAGAAGGACATAACTGCAAACAACAGCAATATTGGTGGTCACAGTAGTGGTTACTCTTTAAGCTACGGAAAACTGCAGTGAGCTGCTGATCTAAGTAAGTAAAGGTCATGGTTACTAGTCTCAATTCTTTTTTTTTTTCAGTTTTCCATGAAAGGCAGCCCTATATCACTGCCTGGGGAGACAGATAAGGACCATATATATGTTTTAAAAATAAGTTATGGAAAAGTTTTGTGAGAGATGTATACAGAGCTAAGATCGATTTCATGACAGTCTGCCTTTTAGAAAGATTACATACTATATCTAAATAATTGGTTGTGCTGTAGTGGCTTAGGCCACATTTCCTCCCAGAACTAGGAAGGAGAACCAGCATTTTGAATACCCATATATTTTTGCTGGCAAAACAGAGAGATTGAAATGTACCACGTCTCCCTTGAACCATCTATTCTTGTATAGTAACAACTCCCTAGCTCTGCTAGTTGCACCTTCAATCCATGTGGCAGATGTGCAATGTTCTTTCAAAGGTATTGGGCTCTCTGACTGATGCAAGAGATTCCTACACACCCTCCCCACCTCCAGTAGCATGTACTTACTCAGGGCAATCAAAGATCTAAGTCCACTGCAGAGTTTGTTCCAGTCCGTTGAGTCTGCCAGCCAGTATAGGAGAGGAGATTCTGAATGTTTTCTCAAATCCATTCTGGATTGTTCCTCAGCATGTTAATCATGGACTCTTCTATTTCAAGTTACTGCTTCCCCACAGCCACCCTCTGAAAACCAAGAGGAAGCCACTCCCAACACAGGCTTGTTCCCTCTGGTGTATTTTCTCATAGGGAGGCATAAAAGAGGAGAGGGAAGAAGGTAATGCAAACTATTTCAAGAGCACTTTTTTGTGGAAGATGTGTATTTTAAAAATGTATCTTCCCTCAAACTTCCTAAATTCTTCAAATCCCACCACTAGAGCAAATGTTCAGAGTAGCTGATGTCAACAGCACTCTATAAAGTTGGTAAATTACAGCTAGGTAGAATGACACCTGATTCTTCCTGTATTTTTCCACCTTGCTCTCCAGCTGATGGAGCTGGAAACCTCATGAGAGACCTTGTCCTTCTACCAATTTCCAGTGACAAATGAGTATGGGCAGCACTGGAGATGTGGCTGAACATTCATAGTGTTTGCTTTCCCCATGAACTTCAAGACCTCTCTTTGTTTCTGCCTGAATCAAGGCCTCTTAATGACCAGGATGTTGTAGTCCAACTGGTGGGTTCTGCTTTCCAAATTCTGCTGTGAGCAAAACAGGTGCAGCTTTTTTTTTTTTTTTTTTGTTAAATTGATTGCCCCAATTATTTCACTTTATTATATGAAGCCTAAGGAAAAGATGAAGTGCACTAATTCCTGGCCACCTGCCAGTTGCAGCTCAATCATTAGAAATTACAAATTGATGCTGGTTGTTTTGTACCATTCCATGGGAAGATTTATGTCTTTATGTAGCCAGTGCTGATGGAATAAATTAAGCTGGGCATGAGAAAGGAATAAAGATTTACTCAGCATTTGAAAGCCTGGCTTCAATGCCTCACGGAAGAGTGTGGCAAATATTCTGTAGACACGCAAATATATCACATAACCCTAACAAAGAAAACCTGGGTAACTTGCCATTAAAGCTGTGACATTTCACCCCAGTACCCTCTCATTCCCAGATAAATCCTCAAGCTGCTGTGAAAAATACGCTGTATTCTTCCAATGTAGAAAATGTATATTGGTCTTCTCAGTGGCCGTGGTATTTTAGAAATGGACCTGAAATGAGACTCAGCCTCAGCTCTAACTTTTCTTCAAGGTGAATGATGTTGCCCATGTGAGAGGGACTGCCTTCTAAAAGTGAACTGAAGAGGAAAAATTGTTTTTGAATGACTCCTTACTTTGCTTTCTTGGGAAAAACAAGTTTGGTTAAAATCCACACTAGGAGTTTTCTGGCCGTTAGGGCCGTTCCTACTGGAGCACAATAGATTGTGGAAGTACAGAGACTCTAGAAGAGGACTAAACAGGAGGAGCAAGGTGTTGGAAAAATCATGGCTCTCTGTGCAGACTCTCTGGCACATAGTAACCTGGACCAACCACACACTGCTTGTACCATGCAGTGCTCTTCAGTAAACATACTGGCACAGTGATATAATTTTAATTTTTTATTTTGAACAAGGGACTGCCCAAGGAAAGAGACTAGACTTAAACAGATCATCTTTCCTCCGAGCTTGCTGCCAGAAGGAACTGAGGTTGGTTTTCGTTTGTGTTCTTTTGGCGAGCCAGCTCAGTGACTTAGAGTCTAGATGATGTGTTCAGAGCTATGAACAGGATTTTAGTCATTCTGCTTGCATGGATTGGGCTGCATCAGCCACCATTGCCCAGGCCTTCTCCAAGAGGAAAAAAAAAAGACTTAGATTTGTTTACATTGTCAACATTCCAAAAAAGTCACCAGACAGATCAAGGAAAGGAATGAGTTAATACCTGTGTTTTGCCCTAAATACAACACAGTTAAAATGTATCTGATTTTTTTTCTGTTTTAAAGATTCACCATCCTTTCAGAATATCTCTCACAAGACTTCAACGTAAAATACATCGACTCGTGCAAAAACATTGCTATTTGAGACTCCTTGTTGCAAATGCATTTTTTTTTTTTCTCAGTGATTCATAGAAGGTTGTTTCTTGGATGACTTGTATTTCAGTTTTTGCCTTCAAGTACACATATTGTGTGAGTCCAGCTGTGAAGTCACTGAAATAAATAGTCCTTTTTCCTGGGCTGCTCATGGGCAATGTCTTGCTGGGATTTATCTATCTTGATTGGGAAGCATGCATTGTAGTTCATTTTAAATTCACTCTCCATAAATTCTCTCTAAATTCACTTGTTTCCAGCCTGAAATGTGTTTCACCATTTAAAAGAATGCCAAAAGTTTTGAGATTGGATAAGCACAGGATTGAACCCGAAATCATTTGCTGGAATGTTTCATGAGGATCAAACATAAGGGGAGTAAGTCAAAGTGAAATTGCTGATTAATCCAAAAAGTATATGCACAAAAATCCATGTGTATGACTCATTCAAGAGGAAAAGAGAGGCCCCGGATGAGTTCAACTTGCTCACTGTAAACTGAAAATAAGAGGAATCTCTTGGAAAATAAAATGACAAACATCTTTCTCTTGATGCGTCTAGAGCAATCTGACTCCTGCCATCTGCTGAGGCTTTGTGGAAAATGTTGGGAACGCTCCTTCCTTATGATATTTAGTTTTACAACCTTTCTGCTCACACAACGGTTCCTATTTAGGTATGATCAAATAATGCAATTTACAGAGTATTCAGAAAATTGCACCTGTCTATACCCGTAGCACCCCTTTAGTGTCCATGTTGAAACAATAATAGGAACATACAGAAATGAGACAGGTTTTAGATAGCAGGGTTTGCATATGTTGATGAAGCTGCCTCATTTTTATCTGTCCTTCCATAAGCAAAATCCTGAGTGAACTCTTAGATCTTCAACTGTTATGCAAATTTGAATGGAAGACTTACATGAAGGCTTGATCTCCTGTAATATTGAAGTATAGAAGCATTTAGTCCAGATAGGTATTCATCTCAGAACAACCTGGAGTAGCACACATGGCAAGCAGCAATTTTTGATGTTTGTCTCTAGAATAAATCTCACAATCCAGTAAGTGTCACTCTTCCTGTAATTTGCTTAATTTTAAAATTTTTCTATCTCCCTTTGAGCCATACTTGACCTAACATTAACAGAACACATTCTATCAACCTTGATGAAGTGATACAAGTCCTTCAAAATGCCTTAGTCTTATGGTGTTAGCTACAAGTCAGCTTTATCACTGTAGGACTTCAGGCCCTGTTATCTAAGTCTGAAAAGTTTAAAAGCATATTACAATGCGTGTGAAATCTACATGAAATAAAAGGATGATTTTTTCCCCTGAAGAAACAAAAATGCTTTATTGGTTAAACACTCGGACATTCCCTTGGAAAGGGAGTGTTTTTTCCTTTTTTATTTTTCCTTAAAGGGGAAAAAACAAGTACAAATTACATATGCTAGGAAATGCCAGCCAATAATCAGTAGATGTAATTCTGCAAAGTGTTAGTGGCAAAATCTTTCTGCAAGAAGCACAGGGCCCATGCTGAGGCCAATTCCTTCTGGGTAACCCAACCAAATCCCACAGCACTGTGCTGCAAACTGTCCAACCCATCTCCTGCCTCCTGCCTCAGAGGCTGACTTTCATAGAAAAGCATTTAACTTCTCACATCCACCCCAGAAACTCAGCTCCTGCTATTAAATAACTGAAATGTTTTTGAGACATTCCGATAAGGCCCTGAGCCACCAACCTCAATGCTACCAAATTTCAGGCAAGAAGTCCCTTCTGGCTTTGCTCCTCTTGAGTGGGCTGAGGTTAGAATCTATAATTGTGGGTTACAAGTGCAGAAACAGAGAGAGCAAGATCAGATCCTTGTGGAAAGGAAGTCTTGACTGTGATATGAAGGGAAATGTCTGGATTCAACTGGCCTTTATTTTTAATAGCTGGCGCTGGAGGACATTGTGATTCTTTCCTTCTCTTTTACAGACTCTTATTTGCTCATTGAGGGAGAAAAAGAGAGAGAGAATGACTGACACTGGAACATCAGCACTAATAGGTCGAAATGAAGAGTTTCCAGCCATTTTAGAATGGCATTTCTCTGAAGAAATGCTGCACTGCATTGGCTTTGATACTTTGGACTGCAAGGGTGGAAACCAAATTAGCATCAGAAAGGAAGACATGTGGGTTGTTCCCAGTACAACTGATAGGTTTAATGTTAACATTATGAGAGTGGTGCCAGAGATTTTTGCTGCCACAGAAGCAAAGCAGTGGAGATAGGTAAGATGCCCAGGGAAGTGGCACTGCAAATATGAACTGGAGTCCAGATGGCTCTCCTGAAAGAGAGACTGAGAAATCTTCCTGGTAAAAAACAATCTCTGTCCTTGCTGCTTCTTCACAAACAAGGCCACAGCTGAAAATCAATGCATTTAGCTGGATGACCTGGAAAAAAGCAGAAGGAGTCTCTCTTTTCAGAGTTTCTTTTGGTTGGACCAAAGTCCCATTCATGAGAAGAATCTAGCAAGAATTTCACAGCTTACTGAAAAGTGGTTCGTTGCAATCTGTCTAAATTGAATGCTGTGTTTCACATTGGTCCTGTTTTCAGTGTAAGCCAATCACATTTCCACCCAAGACTCCAGGGAGGTAGTAAATATTGATTGGGCTCCTAAGATACAGGTAATCACATTAACACAAAGTATCATTCAGCAGCCTGAATTTCTTAAAATCTGGATCATGAATGTTAAGTAACTGACAGAATAACTTCTGAACACTTGTGGCCACAGATACCTACACTACAGCTAGGTGCTTACAAATATGACAGCATCCCCAGGGTTAATGCACCAGTCTTTCTTTTGTTATTTGTAGCTGTCTTTTAAGAACTATTTGCTTTCTCCCATAGTCTGGCATAAAATGCCCAGCATATAGACTCTAATCTCTGCTGCCCAGAATAAAAACTAGTTTCTTGCCCTCATTTTCCTTCATGGCCCAATCCAGTCATGGCATTTCCCCTAGCCAGGAAGGCAGACAAATGAGTCATGAGGGAACCTACTGTTACAAGACTCCATGAATCTCCTTGCCCTGAAGAGCTTTACAGGCATTTCCCCCCCTCAAGGGAGTCAAACTCAGAATCTCCAAATGCACTTACCCTCTGCCAGCCTAGGTCCTGGGAACTTGAGTTTATTCCCAAACTCAGATGTTCCAGTTGACAGCATTAAGCAGTTGTTGCCAAGCCAACAGGCCAGTGAGTTAATGGGTTTTATTAAAAATAAATAATAATTTTTAAGCAAAGCTGGTTCAACTTTATCTTCACCTTTGAAACAGAATGGGTATCAATTCTTCGACTTGGATTTCACTCTTTACCTGTTGGTACTTCCAGAATTCACTTTAAGCACCACCCTGCTTTGATTTCTCTGATGCTTTTTGTGTGTTTTTTTTTCTTTCCAAACTGGTAGGAAATTGATTCATTTTTTTTTCTTTTACATGAGCTCTAAGGAATTGTTTTTAAGCTTGAGTACAGTAATACAGGCAAGATTTTTGAGATGTGTGTTTCAAGTAGTATTTGTGTCCATATTTGAACGTCTATAGAAGTTGCTGTGTTGCACAAAGTTAAAACACCGACTGATGTTCCTTCTGATCTAAATGTTCATGCATTCAGCGTGAATCTAGAAATCAAGCTGCAAGCATTTTGTTCTGAACCTCTGGGCAAAAGCACAAGGATCTGATATTAAGGTACTAATGAAGACTGTTTCAATTCAAGTCTCTTTTTAAAATACTTCTGTTTATTAAGCCATTAAGAGTATTCCCAAACTGACAACAAAAAAAGACTGGTTGAACTGATTGGGGATTTACAGTTGTACCTTTAGAGCCCAAACCAATTTCGCTGAAAAAAAGAGTAATAGGTTTTGAGTGAAGGTTTTTTGGTTACACTCAAAATTTGAACAAAAATTTCAGCATTGATCATAAAAAAAAAATCCTTACTCATTAATTACTACTAATTAATTAATACAAATATTACCATATTTGAAAAATACTTTAAGTGTAGTTTCTGTTCATTCAAAACATTTTACTTTAAAATCATCATTGTTATAATTTGGCACCAAGCAGATACATGATGAGAAAGGATGTCGATACATCCCCCTGAGTCCTTTATATCTCAAAGGATGTGTTTCTTTTCTTTCCTGTGAGTTTTTAGCCATAGCTCTTCTTAGACTGGAGATGGTTAAAATCTGAGAAAGAAAGGTTCCTGGTAATGGCAGAGGGAAGATGAAAAACTGTAGAATGTTTCTACAGTGTTGTATTGCTGACTGTTTCTAACATGTAACAGAGCTTTTAAAGGGCTTTTAAAGGGAGTCATTCAGCCAGCTATACTGTGTCACTTTCCACTTCATGGGATTTTTATGAATGTCTGGGAACAGCTCTGGAAAACGTAGGAGGGAGTATTGAAGGATCTATAATGGACCACAGGAAGGAAAACACTTTGCTATTCAGTCCTGCACTCAGAATTTACCTAATACCATCCTGTTCAGCAGTTTTTAGGTCAGGTATGAACATAGCCAAGTTTCACCTGCAAAGCCCTGAAAAGTCCAGGTCACAATGATCTCTGCATGCTGTACCAGTGCAAAAAAAAAAAAAAAAAAAAAAAAAAAAGTAAACAACTCTCACATGTCTGGCATCCTGGCAAACATCCCAAGAGGCTTGGAATAAGTATCACAGGTAGGGCAACAGATGCTCAACAAGTCTAAGTGCAAGGTTCTGCATTTGAATCAGGGCAATCCCTGATGTGTACATGTGTACAGACTGGGGGAAGAACTCATTGAGAGCAGCCCTGCAAAGAAGGACTTCGGTGTTCTTCGGTGAATGAGGCCCCAAGTAGACTGGTCTAGTGGCTGAAACCCTGCCCATGACAAGGGGGGTTTGGAACTAGATGGCCTTTAAGATCCCTTCCAATACAAGCCATTCTGATATCCTGTGATCGTGGCAGTCATTGGAAGTAGATGGTGAATTGATCAAGGTCTTTGCTGATGAGCCAGCAAAGCTATATATTTCTTATCAGATATGAGCTAAATAACTGGAACAGCTTTCAGCTGTCAGGTCAGACAGTTTAAGTGAGACCATCTTCAAATACGCTTTGGCTTTCCAAGTAAATATCATCTAGTCTTAGCGGCTTCTGAGGGTTGTTTGACTCCGATTCTAACCGAAGGCTATGTTCTCTTTGGTGACAACAGTCCAGTTCAAAAATAACTCTGCTGATTTCAGTGATTTGACTCTGGATTTGTGCCACTCAGTGCAAAATGTGAATTTGTCCTCTCAGGGACTAGCTGTCCCAGCAGAGTTTATGTGTGGTGCCCATTCAAGTCACTAAGAATAAAGAACAGCAAGTTAGAGGTGCAGTGACCTCCTTACTGCCTCTTTTGAGGACCAAGAGAGGTCCCGCAAAGTCAGCCATCCAAAGCACAAAGTTGGCTATAAACAATCCAAAGGGCCCTCTTTTCCCAATGCAGGGAAAATAGTTCATTGAGCAGCCCTGAAATGTATGGATCGTGTTTAGTCTACATGCTTAAAAATAATAATAATGTTCAGGCCAGAAGGAATTTACAGGCTTAGAGCACCATGGAAAGCAACTACCTTAGTCTACTGAAAATATTCCAGAGAGACTCAGATAAGCTCCTCCTCATCCTATTAATTCATCAGACTTGGCCATGCATCATTGGCCCAAAACAGCACTCTTTCCTAGGCAATAATCTCTCTTCAGGATCCTTCATGAACTGTGCCAGATTCCTCCCAGCCTGTGCAAAGTTGATTGGCATTGGACATCTGCCAAACAGCCAGCTTTTCCTCATGGGATCCAAGTTCTCAGAGACCAAAGAATCTCTTCCAGCAGCATGAAGCATAGGGCACTACACTGTTATTTATACGAGGCTCAGATCCTCAGTATCCTTTTTATGGGGAAGGGGATATGTCTGAGATCACACTCTTCAGAGGATCACATCACTCTGAACCTAGGAATGTAGGCCTCAAGATAATTAGCCCAGACACATTTCAATGGCAAATCGTATTTTTCACAGTCCAAACAGCCAGACATGTTTACCTCAATTCCCAGGATAAGCAAAAGTTAGAACATTGAGACACTCACCATCGTTCAGCTTAGAGGCTTAACCTCTTTGCTGGGAGCTAATTTGGGAACACTAAGCAGCATATCAAGGCCGTCTCAGCAACGCCATGTGCAGCTGCAAAAAGCCATTCAGAATCGCAGCTGGATGCCTTATCTTAACAGCTGCCGTAAATATCCCAGCCCTCTTCTCCCATGTTGGGATAGAAAGCTGAAGATTTAACAACATTGATGGCAAGATGTGGTCTAGAATAATGGATAATCCTTTTAAGAATGATAACTTTGATTCACTTTAATTTATCTATTGAATTTTGGAGTATTTGGAAACACAAACTCCCAATTTGTGATTTGAAATAAACTTACTCCATGACAGCATCTGTTACAACTGTTACTAGGCAGACAGCATTGAGCTCTTGTAATGTCTTTGGAACCTTTGGGTGAAAGAAGCTAATTATTTATTCTGGACAGGAAAATGCACTAACTCCTCTCAAGTTCACTTTATGGTTGTTCGTTTAGAGCAATGAAAGTCAAGGTGAATTCAGGCAGCTCTGGGGTTTGTAACTCTATACATGTAGAGAAAGCCAAATTCACTGCTGAAATAAATGAGAAAAACTCCACTGAGGTTAACGGTTCCACCATCACTGATGTCAGCAATGAAGCCTGGCTGCATATAGAGAATGTGTCAGTCATTTTCATACTAGAAACTTACACACATTCTGTAGCCAAAAAGTATAAAGGCAGTCAGCCAAAAGCAGTCCTTCATATTAGGAATATGAGGAAGGGTTGAGTGGCCTTGCTAAACATGAGAGCATGGTTTACAAGACAAAGGCCATTATTTTTAACTAACAGTGGGCTACCCTTTAGATAGATATACGTTCATGAGCACTACAGATTGTCACATAGCTTTCTGAAGTACTGTAGTGGAAATGCTAAGTCATGGCTTGAACCAGTGATTGAGCACCTGGTGGGAAGGCAGGGCCAACCCAGGGGAGCTCAGGTGCATGTAATACATTGAGTGACTGGAAGGAGTGGAGTCAGGATCCATCTTTTCCCAGACTTCATTTAAGGGTTGGCAGTGAAGGTAAGGGGTTTTTCTTGCTGGAGATCCTTGTATGTCTGAGGACCTTATACATATTTTGAAGGTAAGCAGTTTTCCTTCTCTTACTGTTGTACCTGCTGCTGTTATGTCTGAGCAGATCATTATTTACTGTGCCTGGGACCTTGCTGCTCTGCTGTTTTGCCATGCTTTCCATCAGGTTACAAGTGTGTAGAATGGAAACAAAGAGCCCTTAAATTAAGGGCTGGTTGTGATTTTATTGGTTGTACTTCTATTGGTGAGCATCCTCTAAGATTAGGCTGCTCAATCTAAAATGGTTGTTTTGCTTACCTGTCGTCTACATTACTCACAGGCGAAGTGAGAAATATTCTGGGGGCTTCATTAGTTGCTGATCTTCTATCTGAAGATCAGGGGGAATCCTAGTCAGCAGTAAATAAATAAAACAGGCAAACCAATCAGAATATCCACTATGAGCCTAGTGTGTAGGGCAGCAAGGTGAGGCCCTACATTTCCTCTTTACTTTCAGGTCAGCTCTGTTAACTGCTCAATACTTTTAAAAGGGTCAAAGACCAGTGGGCCTGAGGCTTTCAGCCAGCAGTGTGGTGGGAGAGAGGATATTGAAAACATGTTTACCAAGGGAAAGCTGTGCTCATTGTAACACTGGCCGTAGGAAATGCTTCATATTTTATTCCTAAATCTACAAAGATACTGTGGTTCTAATCCACTGCAATGCCTGGAGGTTGTATCTCTTGTACCCCTTTACCTTTCCTACCTTCTTTAGTAATTTACCATGTAGAATCACTTTTTCCTTGTGATCCACAGCAAGGATACTTGAGATGCATTGCAAAGCAATGCCTGTTAACTAAATCCTCTATGAATCTTCATTTGAAGTTGTTCAACACTACAAAAAGCTTAAAGATCTTCTGCATCAACTAACAGAGATGTGGTAGAGCTACCCTCCTTGGATGGCTGCTAGTTATTTAGTTGCCACAACATCTCCAGAGACCCTTGTTAAAATATATGTACTCTCAAGTACTAAACAGCAAGGCTATTCAATTTTGTGGAGGCTTACTAACCTAATACACTTCTCTAAAAACACTGAAGTATTTAATTGTCTGTTGGGGTAAAAATAATCCCCACCATCCAACACAGGCAGTCTTCTACCAGAAAACCTGACTCATCCCACAATTTCTTCTCTGGATCTGAAAAATCAAGATTATTTCCAAGGAAGGTGTGGGTGTGGTTGTAGATGTCTGAGTGTGAAAGGAGGTAGCCACAACACAGAACTAAATCTCAGTAAATAAGATACTGATTTTTTTTGTTTTGTTTACTGTGAAGGCTTTTTTATACATATCAGAACCACCTCAAGCAGTTTAATTTCAGTACACAGTACTGCCAGGAGACTTGCTGTGACTAAACCTTTAAGATCATGTTCTAAGGACTTCTTCTGGCCCTGGAACAATGGCAGAAGATTACTTCAGCCTCTCTGTTTGTCCCAGCCTTGATACTATAAAGCACGTAAGATAAACCTTTGCTACGGATTATAGTTTCTAGACTTGTTTATCAAACAAGAGTCTATTTTTAGGCAGTAGATTTGCTTAGGGAAGTTGTGGAATCTCTATCTCAGCACAGTTTTAATAGCAGGTTAGACAAATCATGTAGGTAAAGGCAATCCTGCCTTGAGGCAGGCAGATTTTCCCAGCTTTGTTTTACGTGACTCAGTACATTGCAAAGGGAGGCAGAAAAGATACCTAAGCATAAGTTGGCAATGCTTGGATTTTTTTTTTTTTTTTTTTTTTTCATTAGACAAATAGCAGTAGTGTATGGAGACAGATGGTTAGAAAGCAAATAGGAGAGGATCTGAAGAGGAAATAAGGCTACAGAGGAAGAGAAATGAAGAAGAAAGAAATGTGTGAAAATTAGATCCTGATAGTTCTTAGAAACAAAGCAGTGGAGCCCCTCCTGACAAAAAATAGGCTAGCTATCAGGGATGTAATGAATACTCAGTTTTAATACATTGATTCAAGAAACTTTACAGATCCACCTCCTTTGTCAGTAACTCCCACAGAAGAGTGTGTGAACAGATCATGTTGAGTTAGCATAGGCAGTGTCTCTTCACCTCGTAACTGATGCTCATCTATCTTATACTGAGAGTTCTTTCCTCCTTTGCTATCCCCATTTCAGTGTTAACTTTTAACTCAAGTTGAATTGCAGTAGAATCATGGCCACAGAACAAGAAACAACTCTTGTGTCCTTCTGTTTCTATATATACCTTTTTGCTATGTCTAATACTTAGTTCTTTGGATAAGATCCCTTTTCTCATCTCTGTGCTTGTGCAGCCTTTGGCATAAAAGGAGGGGCACCCAGTAGAGGGCTGATGATAACAATGAAGCCATATTTTCTCTTTTAGAAGGCATTCTCCACCTTGATCTGCAGCTTTTTGCAAACCTCTTTTGCAGCCTACTCTAGGAAGATACTCGTATTCTAGATCACGTGCAGAGTTAAAACAAGGGAGGGGGGGGGTTGTAGTCAGGGATGTCTCGGCCTGTTCTGACCCTGCGGGGGGGGGTTGGGAAGGTAGGACCTTGGTCTGTCAGCTTTACCTTTATCCAGGACTGGTTGCATTGCTTGAGCTGTCTTTGGTGAGGGCTTTGCCACCAGGCTCCTGTTCTGTCGCACTTTGTCAACAGATCCTGCTGCTCTTTAATTGAGACCTGGATCCTTTAGGCAGAAGCATAGCAGCCCCCAGCAGTATTACAAAGGAGCACGTGTGTAAGGGGAAAGCAAGCATTTCCCATGCAAACCAGGGCTTGCATGCTCTGCCAGGTCAATTACAAGCTTTTGCAGCCACAGAGGAAACTGTTTTTTCTCCCTTTTATTAAAATGGCTGCTCCATCCCATTGCGGATTGAAAGAGCTGCTTGGCTGCCCATGGATCCCAGCTGACCTCCAGCCACAAGACCAGGCCTTTACCAGAAAGGAGGGGGAGCCATCAATCTCTAAATGAAGACATTGTCCTCCTGATTATCTCTTTGTTGCCAGTGGTGTGTGAGGCTACAGAAAGGAAAAGCGAGCAGTTCCAAGATGGCTGTGGGCAAAGGAGCGTGTCCCAGCCTTGATGAGGCTTTTATTCTGTCTGGCACTGCACAAACTGCTCTGTCAGCAAGATATGTCTCTATACATTAGGCATGAATTTTCTTGGAAAAACTAGGGCTCCATCCCCCCCACACTTTCTCCCACTGCTACCATCACCGCTCAAATGTAATGCATCTCTCCTGCCCAAGTGTTGTGGCAGTTACGCCTTGAGGTTCCACTGTTTTCCTCCCTCACCTGGGGTTGGGTGAACCTATCCATATAGGTTTGGAGAGTCAGATGACAGAAGGCTCTGACAGATGCAGCCAGGGAGCAGGTATCTGTTAACTGGAGGGAGAGAGAAACCATAAATGGGTGCCTAGAGAAGGTCCACAGTAAAGAATCCATAGATTACATCACCTGGTCTTTAGTTTTCTGCAGTGGTTAAAAAAAAGTGCTGGAATTTGCATGGAAGAACTTTAGGTTGGTGACTATGAGGAACTACTGGAGTAATGGGAATTGGTATATAAGAATTCTATCTGTAAAGGATAGAGGACAGATTTTATGCACCTTTTTCTGAGAAAGTAACATGAGCATTCTGCTAATGGCAAGAAGAAAGGGACTGCTTATTAAAAGAATGGAGTAGTCAAAGTTACTATTCAAGTCCAGTGTTCAAGATGGAATTTCTTCCTAACTTCTCCATATCTTTTTTCCCCCTTGCTGCAATTGCAGTCTGCCTGCCAAGTTTCACAGGCTGCTCCATCTTTGTTTTTAACTCATTGTGTTTGATGGACAAGAGTCATTGTTAGCAGTGCCAAGTCTAGAAAATGGAGAAAGCACACTAAACAATCCAGTTGTGAATGCTTGTTTCAGAAGTTCTTTTTTTGAAAACATCATCTAGGAGTTGCCTTTTTTTTTTTTTTTTTTTTTTTTAACTGCATATGAAGAAATTGTTTCCATTTAGTTCCTGCCTTTACAGCATTGATTAGCAACCTGGTCTCTTGTATCTCAGCATCCAGGCTTGCATCTGACTCCTTCATCAGCTGAAAATCTCTTGGTGTCCTCTTGATCTTGGCCTTTTTGTGTATGTGTTTTCATCTTTGTTCCCTTGTAACTTATTTGGTGGCTCAGAATTCACTACAGCTTGTGGAATTTTTTTGTTGCAGTAGCCCACCCTTTTAGCACAGCACTCTCTTAAATGGGCAGTGCACCCACCTCTCTTCAGGAAGGAGCAGAGTGCTTTCCATGGGGCATGGTCCCTCAGTTACCAAGTAACTTTGTACCCATGGAAGTCTACATGGAAGCAGTGTTACAGTATCCCTATTCCCAAATACTAGGGAGGAAGATATGGTAGGCACAAATTCCTTTTTGCAATCAAATAGCATACATTCTGCTGACATGTGCTACCACTCACTGTCCAAGTGCAGTGAATCATACATTGCGAAGTGCCCCTTCAGTTTCTAATTAGCACATCTAGACTGAGCAGCCTTAAGATTTTCCATGTATCTATATAAAAAACAAGCTAGCGTTAATAAGGCAGACACCTTGTAAAATGTGTCTGGGGAACAAAGCTGCAAGTAAAGGCTTCCATTTTGCCAGCCACTGGGTTATGTGACCTGAAGAGGTGAGCTAACTCTTTTATAGCTTCTCTGGTGATCTGACTGTTTAGTGCTAGCCCAGAGAGTGTACCTTTTAGTTTTGCTTGGATATGATGCTTCTTGTTCCCCCTCCTGCAGAAGCTTAAAATGCTGTTCAAGCCATCTCCTGTCCACTACACATTTCCTACAAGTGTTTCCACTTTCAGATCTATTTTCCCTCCATGAAATGGGAATGTCACAGCTGCAGCAGTTCACCATAACCCAAGGACAGTTGCACAGCAAACTCTTTGTCTCTATCTGGGTGTTATCTACTGAGGCTTATGAGCTTCATTCTTCTTCTGTGCCCCCCAAAAACTCAGATCACTGCAGTTCCACCATACTTGAGTGCCTGGGGTGCTGCCTGGCTCTTGCTGAAATTATCTAGGCATTGATGGAGATGCTGCCCTGGAAATCTCCACTGAAATCTCACACACTTTCACCCTCAAACTCTCACTGAGGAGGGTTACATGGTGCAGCCTCACTCCACGTTAGAGTGGTAGGGTGTGTAGCTGCCAGTGGTGGCTGAACACCATCACAAGGCAGGAATTTCTCCTTGTGGTGTTGCCTCCTCACTCAGCAGCCTCTTCACTGAGTTGTCACTTTTGAGAAGGGCAGGACATTTATTAGGCAGTTATTCCACTCACTGAACATCTGTTCTTTCTTGTGATGAGCAGGAACATTCCCTGCTGCACCAAAACATAGGGTTGGCTTTTAGGACATCAGTCTGAGCCCAGTATAATAAAGAATCTTTTTTTCCATCCACCATTCCAAGCCTATGTTGAAATTCAATTTGGGTTGGAGGACAATCTCTGAAGCAAACAATCCCGAGTGAGTATTTCCAAAGAGCTTGAATATACTCTCTTGAAGACATCAGTGGTTGCCCTGGGGCCTTCCAGCCTTTGCACTGCTCTACACACAAAGCAACCAGGAACATGGAGTTTAATGAACACACTGGTTTCCATATGTCCACGACACTGAGGGCTCCAGTGTCTGTCATATTCATCATTATGAAGATTTTGCATGTGTTAAGCTCCTGCCATTAGAGATGCAAGCTTCTTATTTCAGCATCACTTAATGCTTCAGCAGCTGCTCAATTTCCATTCAGGCAGGCCTGTCTATTGCTTTCCACTGCTATTTTGTCTCCAGTCTTGCCCATGGGAGGGATGAGTAAGTGATGGGGAGGAGGTGGGCACCGACGGCTCTGACAGAGGCATGTTTATACTGGACGTTCAAGTTGTTCCTCCATATCCAACAGAGAACAGTCCGTCTCCCCTGCATAGTGAGGGGTGCACAAAGCATTTCTGTGTGTTCAGAGGGAGCTGTGCTGATATTGCCTCTGGCTCCTTGTGTGCAATTGGGAGGCTCAGATGCGGTCATTCCCTTCTAAAGCCCTCACTGACTCAGACCTCCTACTTTCCTCTGATGGGATCAAGCCGTCTAGGCTGTGACTTGGGAATCATCTGCAGGCATCCAGTTCTTTTTGTTTATAGTTCAGTACCTCAGTGGTACTGGTGATGTTATGGTAGGGCACTGACTCTATGTCTGAAGAAATTCCTCCATTCCATTTATCTTCTCTCACCATGGCTTCTTGTGGTGCCCAGTGGGATGTAACAAGTGAAAGAAGTGGTGCAACACTTTCCAGGTATAGGGAACTGCTCCAAAAGTAATGCCTCCTTTTTTATTATGTTGGCCTACAACATCAGAAATGGATGTTGGTGGTATGGCAGTAGAGGATCAACCTTCTCAGCACGTGACATGCTGACTCTTGTTCATTGCTGATAAAAGTGCATAGCTAATGGTGGTGACTATTGAAAAAAAGTGTTCTATAGCTGAGAATTTGCTCTTCAATCAGTGTTATTGTGCTCTTTGTAGCTGTTGTAGTTTCCATGGAAATAAAGAGAAGGCATTATATTCAGAGTGACCTGGGTATAAAGAAGGATTAAAAAAACCTTGTCCCCAGCTTTTTTATTTTGAGCAGTGGAAGTGTCATATCTTTCTTTCCCAAGAGAAAAAAAGCTGCTTCTCTTTCACATGGGATTTCTTTTGCAAGCTTGCATGTTTCTTTTTGGTGTTACCACACTGTTCATTTGTATCAACTGTGTATTAATGAAGAATCTGAGAAGATAAAAATGAGCATTCTTTGAAACATTTGGATTCTCCTGTTCAAAAGGGCTCTTCATTTTGAATTTTCCTGTTTCTCTTCTGCTTTAAAGCACTCAAGAATGACACAAGCTGGCCTATTTTGAAGCAGATAAAATAATTACTTGCTACAAAGTATGTTTTCCCATGATCTTCACAGAAACCTATATGTTAGTTTCCTATTACTTTCCGATTTCTTAAAACCTTCAGGAAATAAGAAAATCCCGGAATTCCTCATAGCCTGGTGCTCTCCTTTACTAGATTGCAGTGCATTTTAAGTTCCAATTATAAGCCATCTCTTTTTTTTTTTTTTGAATGCTCAATGGACACACTCCAGCCCACATCAACCCGCCTTTAGTTGGCCTCTTCTCTGTTGCTGTTGCCACTTTGAAAGCTATCTGCCCTAAAGGCAGATTTTCTGTCCTTTCTCTACCGTGCTTTGCTTGGAGCCATGCTTCAGCAGCACTGCTGCTGAAAAGAGTTCCCATCCCTTTGGTTTCTTGGCTTTACCCACAATGGAGCATGGAAAGTATCTTGTATTATGTTCAACAGGGTGTGGGGGAATAAAGGGAAGAAACCAGTCACTTCTGGTCATAAGGGAACATCTGATATGCCAAAAACAACAAGCTCAGCTGGGATTCCCATTCCAAATTAGATGTGATGACTCAGAAAATCGAGAAGATAATGAGCTGTTTATGAACAGGTCCTGTTTGTTTACTTTGCCTCAAAGCTGTGAATGGTCTGTTCACAAGAAGCATCCTGGACTCTGTGACCCTGTAGAGGGTGAGATGAGCAGAGAGAGGCCATGGCCTGCAAAGGGAAATGCACTTTTTCTGAAAAGCAAAGCCACCTGAGAGCTGACTGTCCCATGAGACCATATAGAGGACACTCAGTGCACGAAATTGAATGAGTACATGTCCTTGTTAGGCCTGTATTCTAGGAGAACACTGTGAGGAACACTACCAGCCCCAACGCTGACCTTGATGAAAGGCAGATTTCCAACTTGAGTGAAAGAAAAAAGAACACAATTTTCCTTTCATCCACTGTACTGGCATCTGGTCAGATATCAGTCAAAGAAAGCTGAAGGACATGATGCAGTTCTGGGAAATGAGAATACTTTCTTAAACGAGCTGTTGGAAGAATGTCTGTCCTAACGTGGCCTCTAGGAGTCTCCTTTATCTAACTCCAGTTTGAAATACTTCTTAAGGCAAATATCCAGCCATGAATTAAATGTTCCTAATGGCAGAGATACCATCCCCCAGCCCTTAATTTTTCTGTTGCTGTAAAAATTCTTTTTACATTATCCCCTATTACATCCTGCCTTATCATGCCTTGTCATACTTTTTGTAACTAAACTGAGAAGCACCTTGTTACTCCGTTAGCGTATGGAGTTGTCATAGAATAACAGAAGGGATGAGCACTCAGATTCTAACAGAGGAAAGGTTCTGAATTTGTTTGCAGTGGAGCCCTATCTACAAAAGGGCATAGTTCATCTCCCACAAAAGATGGAGTCAGGGGCATGCTGGCTTTTGCACAGGTTAATTCTGCAAAATGAATTGCTGGTTAAAAAGGGAATGAGAATTGTTTGTCTTTTATAAGGAAAAAGAAATGTTCTTGAGAAAATTCAAGTGGGGTTTAGCTTAGTGGCAAAGCAAGGCAGGGTTGGCTCTGATGATTCAGGATTCTGTTTTATACTTGTGAGAGTTGATGAAACAGCCCCATTCTGAGAGATTCTGGAACTGGTTATCTCCCTTACATAATTGAAGAGTGGATTTGCAAGAAGTTTTCTAGTAATTATCATGTTTGTAGGTGATGCCTACATGTACGCCCACAGCTTCTTGCAGGCTATGTTCATTTCTTTTTGTTTGTTTTTATGCTGTAAGATTCGCATGTGCAAAAAGGAAAGTGTTCAGGCTTATTTGCATAGGCCATGTAGGCAATATATAAGCTTACTAAGTGTTTGGTTATTTGATTTTGCATGTGGAACTCCAGACCCTCCAGTCAGTGCACAAAGCACTCTGGTCACACAGGGGAGATAGGGAAAACATCAGGAAAAACATGTTTTCACTATAGGACCAAAAGCTGGCATCTTTAGCATGTTAAACTCTTCTCATTTGTCACAAGAGGAATGCCCCGTTTCTTTGCGTTTCCTGCAAATAACCTCTAAGATTATATTTTTATGGATATTTCCGTCACAATGGAATACGCCATGCTTTTGTCAGCTCTGCTTTTGTAAATGAATTGATAGGTCCTTGGAGGTGGAATGAAGCCAAACAATTTGGACATTGGTTTGAATTCGCCAAGAGGCAGTTCTAAGATATTTATTCATTCTATCACAGAGAAGCAGCTCAAGTATAAAATGCAGTACAGGGTAAGGCTCTGGTGTCTGCAGGTAATGAATCACATCCACACAGACAGTGCTATGGGAACAAAACTGGCAGCCATGAAAACAAAAACATGAGCCCTTTTCACATGTACTAAAATAGTAACTACAAGGGCTGCTCTGAAAGTAATGCCTCCTATTTTATTATACTGGCCCATGATATTGGGGGCAGATGTTGGTAGTAAGGCAGTAGAAACTGAACCTTCCCACCAGTATTCCATTATGAGTTATTGCCATGTGACAAATGGCAGAGGGGCAGTTTGACAGAATAGCATCTGACATGGAAGTGCATATGAAGTAAAAGTGCAGAATTTAATTTCTCCATACGGGGGAAAAAAAAATGGCACATGCGGTGACACTGATAGGGGAATACGGCAGTTAATTAGAAATGTGGAAAATTCCTCATCTGAATTATTTGTATTTTAAGTTGTTTGTCTTTCAAGAAGATGTATTGTTACTTGATGGAATGACTGGGTGATGTTTTTCAATCTAAGAAATGCAAAAAGTCCATCTGGACTGTTATGGACCAACAGGGAAATAAAATTTTAGCATAGAACATCCTCAGAACAAATGCCGAAATTATTTTTTTTCTTCCAGTTTGCATTCCAGTTCTACCTCCGTGTTCATAGGGATGTTAGCACCTATATGTCAAATACAAACATATGACATATGTTATATATCAAATGACATACAAACACAAATTAGAACCTAATCACTGTACCAAATAGACGCCATCTACATAAGTTATGGCAGGACAATCTTAATTCATGTGCCACCAGAAGCTTCCATAATGCTTTGTCACATTTTCATCCAAATTTCTGGCCTGGGGTGATGCTTTTCAACAGAGGCAAACATCTCCCCATCATTGACATTATGGGTCAGTTATGTCAGCATTTCCCTATCAAAGATCACAGTGAGAAGCTTCAAAGACCTCAAAACAACTCAGCTTTGACACTTGAAAGACAAACAGATAAACAAAAGAGAAAGAGCCTGAATATGCTCCATTATTTCTTCTAAGCCTCTTAAACCTTGAAGGGTTTAAAAAGTAATTGAAGCAGGTGGATAATGTGACATTTACAAAGGAGCATATTAGAGGGTGTTGCATTTGTTGTTGCAGAAGCCATAATACTGTGGTTTAGAAGATGAAGCAAGAAAGAACTCCGGACAAAGGGCTGGCATGAATTGCTGACTCTCAGATGTGGTCACAGGACAATTACTTGACTCTGGAGTCTTTGTACAAGTGTTGCACTGAGCAGGGTAGTCGAGTAATAGTATCAGAAGCTTCAGTAAAAACAGTAAGGAAAAATAAAGAAGAAAGGATGACCTGCAGATTCTTCATCTGTGTTAGATA